>NW_026860385.1:0-183204 GCF_026571515.1 Ruditapes philippinarum
TTTTTCCGACTTCTGTGCGTATTTCTACCCTCTTGCCTAAATTTCTGTACGTGAATTTTGTTATTTGTGCGTAAAATACGCACATATGTGCGTAAATGGGAACACTGACAATGCCAGCCTTACTGAAGAGGTAAGAACTGCAAATTATTTATGAAGACTTAGTGTCATTTCTAATCTGAATTTCAAGCAAAAACACTCATTGCAATCTGACTATAGTTCAGATCTACTTATTTCTTACATGTAAATTTGATTGCCACCATATTATTATATATATTTCACCATTATTGTGATTTGGATATCCCCGAGAAAGCTATATTTAGCCATGCAATCAAACCGTCTGCGAACAATCAAGCTAAATCTCCATTTAAAAATAAATCAACAACAATGTAGAATTATTTGACTTTCCCATTAGCTTTAGCTATTTAACAAAAATCTTTCTAATGAGAGTAAGACGATACTCTCAACTCACTGTACATACAATATCAAGTGTATCTTGATACGTTAGCATCTGCATAAATAAACAAATGCACAAATATTATTTTAACTTTGATTATTTTATAGTTTCAACAATATAATACATGTACAATTAAATAAATGTATACTTATAATTTTAATCATTCTTCTAAAGCAGTTTGACACAATTATATTAAGTTTTGATGAATATTGCCGCTGGTGGCGAGTTCCACTTGCTACATTTTTACAGTCTACTCTCTTGAATTTGGGAAGCAAACTCAGGTTATTCATCACATTGTGAACTTAACAATGGTCCAGGAAGATAAACAATTACACAGTGCACCTTCCACTGACCACCATTTCAATACATATGGTTTGCAAATGGTTACAAGACTTTTACTAGCCTAATCCATTTTTGTTCAATATCCAAAACTGGAGCTATCACTTAACCCATTACTTCATGAGCATTTTGTGAAAAATGGCTGTTTTCATTGAAAAGTCTCCCATTACAAGTTCAAATTGCTATAATACTATAAAAACTGCTTCAACACTAATCAAACTTGGCACAAATGTTGACTGTCCTTGAAACAACATGCTCAGGCTTAAATTTTCTGTTACCATGGCAACGAGGGGACATCTCAAAATTGCCAAAAATCACTATTTTGCATTGATTTTTTCCATCAAAATTGATTTCAAAGTGCTGCAACTTCTCAATGGATTGAGATAGAGTCAAATGCTTTTCAGCGTTGGTTACACGTTACCTTATGATCTATCTGGGGTCATTTATAGCCTCTCACAAGTCCAAAATTTTCTTGGCAAATGAGGGGGACTCCGCCCCCCTCAAACCCCCCAAAAGGGAGCACAACCCCCTTCTGCAAACCCCTGATATATCTTTTGGTTGGGGGGACGGGCCGAAAAAAGTGGTCAATTTTTTTTAACATTTCTCAAACAAAAACAAGCGTTGGGGGCCTAAATAAGGCATTTTTTCAAAGCATTAGAGACAACAAAAGGGGGGGGGGGGTGAAAAAGGCGTTAAAAAGGCGCTGTATATCGCGTAAATGGGTTAATGTGATTCATACCCTACCCAACCTTAAATGATTCAACTCCAACCCCTACCTAACTAAGTGAAAAATTTAGTGGTATGAAACTTATTTTAAACCTGACCAGTATTGTAATATGTTTCATCTTGTTGCACCAAAAATTATTGCATTTGTTACCATGTTAATGAGTAATTTCATCTTGAAATCCTCACTTTTTAAAAAGATATTAATACTAATTAATAATAGTAACTGCTCTAAAAACAAAAATCTTTTACGATTATGTATTTTAGCTACAGAACCATATTGAAATGAGCATTTTGCAAAATAAAGTAGTATTGCTTTTGACAAGACAAGGCTTTTCTTTCAAAAAGACCAAAAACATCTCCTGAGGTTCCTATTTTTAGTGACCTATCAGAATTTGAAAATTTCTGCTTAGCTGCTTGCTTTGTTCAAATTTCAGCTCGCATACCCACAAAATACAAGTGAACTATGAAAATTGCTAGTGACTTACACTTGCAAATTCTTTCACAATCGTTTTCAATTTAATAATCATCATCTAATGATCTATCGGCTATAATGATGTTTATACTATATCTGATTGACAGCCTATCGTGTGTAATCACTTGCAGCATATGTGTTTATATTTTTTTTTACTAATTGTGTTATAAAAAAAAAAAAAAAAAATCCTGTGGTAAAATTAAGCATATGAAAGAAGCCAAACTTTGTTATCTACGCTTTTCCAGCGGCAATAAAAATTTGTACTAGGACGCTTGAATCAGCCCATCACCAAAAACTTCTGTAGATACCAAAGAGGACTATTTTATTTCATTATTTTACAACAGTATATAAACTTGTATTTCTACTAATTCGCACTGTTTTACTCACTCCCTTTCAAAACAATATAACATAACAAAACAGCAGTGTGCACAAGACTGGATGAAAATGATAATATGGCACTTATCTCCTGTTGTGTGTCTTGTTACATAATATCCCAGATCCAGTTTACAACTAGCAATATATCTGTGATTCTGAGTAAAAAATTAAATTCTACAGTACATAACATGTAAATACTTAAAGTAGTAAAATAGATACCATCTACAGAACACTACAAAGTAGACCTTTATCAAACTATTTTCATTTCCAACATAAATGTGAACAGTTGAAATACAACAATTTAGATTACGAGTGATTTTCAAATTGAGTGACACTTACTTTCCAAGTATCAATCAAAGTAAAGACACTAAGACTTAGATCAAATGAAATTTGTGTTGTTTATTTTGTGTGAAAATAAGCTCTCATTAAGTAAAGTTCAAAACATGTAAACTTCATGTTTCAAGGTAAGTAAAAATTGAAAACAATTTTATGTCAAGGTAAGTAAAAATTGAAAACAATTTTAAATCATACCTTGATATTTTTCAATTTTCATCTCAAACACACTTCCATACATAAAACATCATTTATGATACTTCATACACATATGTTTATTTGTAATATCCTGAGGTGAAGAGTGTCCTTTGTCTCAGTAAACAGTAATGGAACTGGGTACTGTGTGAGTCAGAGTTAAACACTCAGATGTGTGAATCATCAGAACAAGAACTATTACAAAATATTAATAACAGTTAACACTTTAATTCTATAAAACCATGTTGAAACCAAAATGTTGTCAAATTAAAAGCTTCTTTCCACTGTAGAATGTCAATTTCTCAAAATAACCAAGCTTCCCTTGTGTAAAAAAATCCTTTCTTCTCTGTAAACAAAGGGACCTCGAAAAAATGACATGAACGTATTTTGAACCAATCAAAATTCAGCGTCGGCAATTTGCCCTGCTTGATCATGTCTGCAAATTTGAACAAATAGACCACGTAAATCAAAATTGCAGTGCTTTCTCCAAACCTTGCAAGAATATCAACCTTAAATACTGCCTCTCCTTGCAAATCTACCTAAAATTTTAACCAATTTAATTACAGGTGTTACTTGCAAATATGACTGATAATGTTAAATAAACATCCTACTTTTCAACGAAAACATCCCCAGTCTGGCATTTGAATACGAAAGAACGTGCACGCCAAAATTTTACAAAGAACCACTATTGACAGTCAGCGATCGCATATTTTTACACTCAAATGTGGTGGTTGGAATACACATTCTAAATAGACAAACAAATATCAAGTGTCAATACTTACAAATAGAGCAAATATAAGTGAGTAATTTTCCTTTGGAAGACATGTGCTAGCGTCCCGCCATGACAAAGAACAGTTTGCCTCGTTTTGAACATGAATACCTAATTGCATTAATTAGATATGTAGCGCCATCTACAACGGGCACCTTGCTACGCGTAAAGGCGCCAATTTTGTATTCTTGCTGTTCACGTACCTGTTCACGTACCTGTATGGTATGCAATATGAGTTCAAAACTATCCGTTACACTATTTAGAATATATATATATAAAGATGATGAATTCTTGCATAGCATATTCTTTAATTTTCGATGTTCGATGCTGAGCTTACAAAAATGTATTACAAGACCACATTGTGCCTTTGTTGGCACTTAAATTGCATGCCTCGAGAAGAGTCAAACTATTTTAAGAAACTGAGCTTTTTAGTATAAAAGTAATTATTTTAATGCTATGTGCGATTGGTGACCGATTCTGCAGTATTTTTTCACCATATTTCTGCTGCGTTGCAAACGCACTAAGGGCTATTTTTGCATATTTGACCTCTTTTTGGTAATTTACATTGATTGTCTACAAGTGCCGTCTGCATTGTGTTATTTAAATTGTCTTCGATCATTTCACAATATATGTTTTATATTACGTTTTATACATATATTTTAAAAAGAACTGGTCTATGTTGGAAGGTCAGTAATACAAAAAATATTTATGTGTAAAGTATTTGGTGTAAGTCATAACAACAAACCACACAAGAATTATATATGAATGTTGTTGGCAAGTGTATGATCCGATATTACGTATTTTTATAAGGCTAAAAAAAAAAGAATCTTCTAGAAATATTATCATTCGTAATGTAAATGTTTATCCTAAATCATGTCATAAAAATATCCAAATATAAAGTTTCTATTTTTTTCCTTTATTATCTAAAATACTTATAAAGGAAAATGTGCCCATTGTAGACCGATCCCCCTTGAAATATGTGTTCCATATACATGTATGTTAATCTGAATGATTAACATGCATGCTGAAATGTATAACAAAGGCTTTATAAAGGCTCACAATATTCCAAAGTCTGTTCACAATTCCAAATTGCCAATTTTACAACTGAAGATTACTTTGATTACTGTCACAAAAAGTATTACAACAAAATTTTCAAAGCTTTATTTTTGGGCATGGGGATCGAGCGTAACAATTTAGGGTTTTTACCCCAAAACATTCCAAGTTATAAGAAATTATGATACATGTAATTAGATATTTTTCTTTATATTTTTTTCCACAATTTAGCCTTGGCCTTTGGTAGAGAACGAAACACGTAATTAAACGAACTGTGCAAGATATTCTCTGTTCAGAAAGGTATTAAATGAGAAGGACTGTCACTTCTTTTCTCAGTGATAACAATTACATAGCGTTTGTCGGAATGCAAATTTGAAATAGTTCCGCGTACATGGCCGCCTACTTCACGAGTTGCGTCATCAGGTAATAAAGAGGCTCCTAGGAAAAAGACACCAGAGTGTTCTTGTCCAGGACCACACCTCGGACCCAATTGCTGTTAACTCAGGATTTCCATATTAGAGCGTGTTTTGTTTCCTGCTCTGAGAATCAGGTCGGAAGAAGACAGTGACATTCTACAGAGCGAATAAGAACAGTAGGAATGGCACGTGGGGGATATATATAACCCATCCAGGTTTGAGGCTGTGTGGACGGTCCACACGCCGAAGAAAGTCACACTGTGTTGCCGTATATTCCAAGTTTATAAGTCTCTGTTATTGTCGATTATTTCATTAGCAATGAAAATTAACAGTTTATGCTATTGATGTTGCAAATTTTAATGATATATTATTAATTTAATCCGAATAACGCGAATCCCATATATATTACTGCGTTAACAACCACAGGTACATGTAAAGTTCTAAAGTTCCTGGTACCATACGTGTACGCATATGGACATTGAAAAATCCCCCCTAGGACCGTGCTAGCATTTCACCATTCATAATCTAGACCATCGTCGGATACCCACGATTGATAAACATGTCACATAACATGCAATCTGATGAATGTTAATGGTTCGGCCGTGGGTATCCGACGATGAATCTAGTATGGACCTAATTTGCACATTGCGCATAGGGCACCAAATACCTAGGCGAATTCAGAGGGTCCAATTTTATTAAAATATTAATACAAATATTTTTATAAAATTTATCAACAGTAAAATTATATTGATTTCATTTTTATATGGTTGATTCCAGAAAAAGTTGTAACATAGAATGCCTCGGTTATTTAATACACATGAATAATTTACATAAACAGAATAAAATGTTCCGAGAAACAAAATATTATTTTGGTTTTATCCATTTAGCAATGCTTTTTGTGCATGCATCATTCGCTTTAATTCATTTAATTACCATGTTCATAAAAGCATTTTTCCAGTATTCTTTTGTTAAATCCAAACAATAATTTTTATATCACATATATAGCTTTATAAACTTTAAAGGATCAAAATACATGTATATTGATATAAATGGCAAAATTATACATATAAAATTTACGGTGTAAGGGAGATAACATCTTACTAACGAACAATCTCCACACAGTGATCTCCCCTTAATTCTTCGGCGTAGATCTCTGCCACCAAGGTCCCAATATATCAGAATTTCTGATATACTATATTTTTTCAAAAATTGTTTTATCTACTGCTTTTATCTATCAGATAAGTTTTCTCTCATTTATTTAACAATGTTTATGAATAAATAAATAAATAATATGAATATTTAGAAATAATTTTAAAAATTATGAGATTATTTTCTACGAGACGATATTTTTGATATTTTATATTTTTTAGCTTTTGAATTTATTTTCGTTATTTTGTATACTTTCGATAATTTTTTTTAATAAACTATATGGAACGTAGTCACTAAAAGTAAAAAATAAAACAGAAAGAGAAAAATAACGTTAGATTTTCTTTGTAACGGTCGATATTTACATTTGAATTTCGACGTTACGTCATGTGACTTTCATCATCATGTGACGTCTTTGAAGGCAGTGATTACAATTCTGCCAAGGGAGGTAATCACTGTGAGGAGTTTGACTAACGAAGTTGTCTACCGTAAAAGTAGACTGGGGAACAGTTTTAGCTTCCGATTTGTTTGCACATGCGCAGAAATTAACTTACACAGTAATGGCGACATGTGCTCAAAATATTTGTTGATAAAATGTTGTGCCAGTATTCTTCCGTTACACTTGCTTTTGAGGTCTAATTAAGTATCGCAAATAAAATTGCTATTTGTCCAGGCTATTTTTATACTCTACAGTGGTTGACACTTTATAAAATGACTTTGAAAATATGACAAACGATTAGACAACGTGGCTGAAGTCTAAAAAAGTGCGCAAGTGCAAACATATTCTGCAGAATATGTTTTTCTATACTGTCGTTTTGAATGCCATATTGTTAAGTGAGGAAACATACCAAATATGTATTAACGATTTGACAAACTGCCTTTGTTAGAAGGTCTCTCTGATAAAGGCAAAAATACTGTATTGTTGAGACTTTTATTTGCTAATAGTTCTTGGGTTTAAACAGACTGTTTGTTTGATTCATTTTTGATATTTATTGAAATTAACAATATGTCTACAGCAATGACATCTGTATCCCCAGGATGAGACTGAAAAGTTTCATCTAAGGCTGTGAATCCAAATATATCGAACAGGCACCCGTAGAAAATGTTATGGGCCAAACGCCACCCTTGAAAAAAAAGTTATCTGCTAATACAAATACATTAGATACTAAACAAAAAAGCAGATGAAAACAGCAGAGGTGAAAGTGCCTCAAGGAAAAACATCAGAATGATGAGTTTCAAGAGGTGAAGAATAGAAAAGAGAAAAAAGATGAGCGCAAAGATGACAAAAGTAGGAAAGTTTTGAAAAAGAAAGACAATGATAAAAAAGAAACAGAAAAGAAAGAGAAAAAAGGTGATAAAGATGAGAAGAAAGAAGAAATAGTGAAAAAAATTTGATAATGTGAACTATGTTGAAGCACCATTGCCAAAGACAAAATCCATGGGGTGTATCAAAGTCTTCTCCTGTTGTCCGAAGTCAAAGTTCAGAAGCAGGTAAGGAATAATGATGCATTTATCTGTTTTCTGTAATTTTCATTTATTTTGTACAAATAACTAGCGCTTGGAATTTGACTCATTTGCTTGTGATGACAAGTCAAATCAGCTGCAGGAGTCTGGACATACAGAAAATGAAGCCCATGCATCAGACAGGACAAGTGGAAAATCATTTAGGTAGAAAAGTGAACATCCTGTCAACCATGGGTACAGCTGATGGTTAATACATACTGGAAATAAAAGCTTGGTTTTAGGTTTTCCTTTGTTAATGCACACATTTAATATGTTCATTCTATCAGTCTTTTACTGATGTGTGGAAAATTGTCTCTTTTCTGCAGAAACATTCATAGTTATAGTTGTCCAGTTTGTCATTGATTGTTAAATATATTTTAAATAGTTTCAAATTGTTTTTTATCAGCTATTTCAACAGGCATTGTTAAACAAAATATTCAAATTTGTAATTTAAGGTGATATTTACTGTGGTTGATGTTACTTTTAGAAGACAAAGTTTCGGTATTTATTTTACATGTCCATAATAATATCTGTCAATGTCTTAAAAAATTCTTAAACATATTTCTTTAAGAAATAGAAAAAAAACAACAATTTTTTAACAGCACTTGTCTCGAGCAAAAGCCATGTACCGGACCTTTTACAAATCTCTTTAAATGATTGCCATTAATAATCACAAGTTACCAATCAACAGTTAAATATTTTATGTCTGCAAATATACTCTATCAGTTAACATAAACTTATTTGGCCAATGATAAGCTGTGAAGGCACCAGAATTTTATGCACTGTCAAAAAGTGCCGTTGTAGGCTATAATAATGTAATATAACATCTGAATTTCTGATTGATAGCTTATGGTGTGTTATTGGTTCCTGGCATATGTATTTATATTTGCTTGTTTACTATCAACTATGTTTATACGTTCTTGTGCAAAATTAAGGATATACAAAATCCCAGCTTTGTAATCAACGCATCTTACAATAAATAATCATACCAGGACGCCAGATGATGCATACCGAGAACCATAACAATTAAAAAGAAATCCAAATTTTTTCTTAAAATAGTGATAATTTTTTGCCCTGATTGAAAATGGATTCCATGTGCTATAAATAAATTTTGTATTGTATTATAGTCACTATTTCATGAGCATGACTGTCACCTTATTTGTATTTATTCCCTTCTCAAAAGCAATGCAAATAAATTTCCCAAATGTTAAGCAGACAGCAATTGCTTGGCCAACCTGTTAACAGTCTCTGCGAACATCGACGGTCTCTTGTTGTCAATATGTTTTGACATCAGAGATTACTGAAGACCGTTGTTTAGTAGTAGGATATTATCTTTGAAAACATAAATTACGCATAGAAATATGTACCCACTAATAGACCCACTAATCGTGTCTTCCCCTTTGACTTTAGAGGGCGCGGACACTAAGACACAATATATTTTAGGGGAAGTAACAATATTTTAATAGGCGAAGACACAAAATCTCTTTCTGTATAATTATCGTGACGGCAGGGGAAGATCTTCAAATTGGCGCCCTATATTTGTTGTGTCTTTGCCTGAAAATGCAAAAGGCTAAGACACAATAATTGGCCAATTTATTGTGTCTTTGACTCTCAGGGCAAAGACACGACAACATGACTTGATAAATTGGCCAATTATTGTGTCCTTGTCTCGAAGACACAACAGGGCAAAAAACCCTTCTTTGTAGAAGCTGAATTTTTGCAATTTTAAGGTATTACAGGTGAACAAAAATGGTAGCACCTAAATAATGTCAATCAACATTTATTTTAAATACCAAAAATGAGTCTTGTGTTTCGCTGGGAATATATTTGAAATATCTACTCTATTACTTTTGTAATGCAAAATTACACTGATTTCACTGGTGGCGACACTTTTTGTAATGGATGATTTGATTAGTTAGTTTAAAAATAGCTTTATTGGAAAATCCAAAACAGAGTCACTGACTGTCAGATGTACATGTAAACAAAAAATATCTGAAAGAGGAATTACTTTAATTACTGAAGTTTACAATAAGCTATGCAGGGACTACCTTGGACTGAAAATTTAGGGTGACTTCTCCCTTCAGGAAAAATAGGGAGAAGCTTTGAAATTTAGGGAGAAGTGATCATCAAATCGAGTTATATCATTGGATTTTTTTTCTTATTTTATTTCACAAAATATACATGTACACCTTTATATGGACATGCATATAAAATATACTCGATATGGCATGGAAAATAAACAAATGTGTATTGATAATATTTAATGAAGTACTAGTTGCATTTGATTTACATCAACACAACATTTTTAGCTCACCTGTCACAAAGTGACAGGGTGAGCTTTTGTGATCGCTTTTCGTCCGGCGTCCGGCGTCCGTCCGTAAACTTTTACTTTAAATGACATCTCCTCATAAACCACTCAGCCAATTTCATCCAAACTTCACAGGAATGTTCCTTTGGTAGTCACCTTTAAAAATTGTTCAAAGAATTCAAATCCATGCAGAACTCTGGTTGCCATGGCAACCGAAAGAAAAAACTTTAAATATCTTCTTTTAAAAAACCATAAGAGCTAGAGCTTAGATATTTGGCATGAAACATCTTCTAGTGAGTGTCTACCAAATTTGTTCAAATAAAAGCCCTGGGGTCAAAATTGGCCCCGCCCCAGGGGGTCATTGATTTTCCCTATATGCATATAGTAAAAACTTAAAAAAATCTTCTTTTAAAGAACCCAAAGAGCTAGAGCTAAGATATTGAGCATGAAACATGTTCTAATGGGTGTCTACCAAGTTTGTTCAAATAAAAGCCCTGGGGTCAAAATTGGCCCCGCCCCGGGGGGTCATTGATTTTCCCTATATGCATATAGTAAAAACTTAAAAAATCTTCTTTTAAAGAACTCAAAGAGCTATGGCTAAGATATTGAGCATCAAACATGTTCTAATAGGTGTCTACCAAGTTTGTTCAAATAAAAGCCCTGGGGTCAAAATTGGCCCCACCCCAGGGGGTTATTGATTTTCCCTATATGCATATAGTAAAAACTTAAAAAATCTTCTTTTAAAGAACTCAAAGAGCTATGGCTAAGATATTGAGCATCAAACATGTTCTAATAGGTGTCTACCAAGTTTGTTCAAATAAAAGCCCTGGGGTCAAAATTGGCCCCGCCCCAGGGGGTTATTGATTTTCCCTATATGCATATAGTAAAAACTTAAAAAATCTTCTTTTAAAGAATCCAAAGAGTTAGAGCTAAGATATTTAGCATCAAACATGTTCTAATAGGTGTCTACCAAGTTTGTTCAAATAAAAGCCCTGGGGTCAAAATTGGCACCGCCCCGGGGGTCATTGATTTTCCTTATATGTGTATAGCAAGAACTTAAAAATCTTCTTTGAAAAAATCCAAATAGCTAGAGTTAAGATATTAAGCATGAAACATCTTTTAGTGAGTGTCTACAAAGTTTGTTCAAATAAAAGACCTGGGGTCAAAATTGGCCCCGCCCCGGGGGTCATTGCAGGGCTCGAATTTAACACTCGCAAACTCGCAAAATGCTAGTTGAAAAATGATTTTGCGAGTTAGATTTATGACTACTCGCAATTTTTTGCGAGTTGAAGAAAAAACGGAATACGCTCGTTAGGAAAATCCGAATTATAAATGGGGCGTAATATTCGCAGGTAGCCGAGTTATAAACTATGCACGCACTTGCTGTCTGGTTTACATTTTCTATACCCTAACCTTGCTTAAAAAGGTACACAAATTTAAACCAGTCCAAAAGTCATTTTGTCCGTGTAAATCAAGCGTGATCGGAATAAAATGTCTAAACGAAAAATAACGAACTTCTTCCCACTTACTGAAGTAAATATATGTCTTCCGATAACAATACTCCGAGTACAGAAGATGATTCACAGTCTATCAAAAGAAAGACAACCAGACCTTCAGTTAAAACGGTTAAAAATGGGAGAAAGAACTGCACGTACGCACTCGATCATGTCGATGGCGATGGAAAATTATGTTGCCAAAATAGTTTGCGCCGATTGTTGTGCGCATAATCCAGACCAGACATCGTCGGTATGGCGACAATATTGCATAATTATTTTTTACATGTAAATTGACATTTCATAAGAATCCCTGTTCCCTAAATCAAGTTTTTGAGTAGAAAGTTATGTTGCTGATTCGTACCCTGGGCAGTTCGAACTCGTCCAAATAAATTACAATTTTTTTTTCTCTATATCAAGCAACAACTTTGTCTTTCCGCACATCAAATAATTAAACTTAAAATTGAAGTATTTTAATTGAATGAGCTCAAGTTATAGCAAACTACTTTAAATTTATGTTTACTACAACATTTATTAATAAAAACATTTTCAATAAAATTCATTATTATGGTGATTGTAACAATAATGAATTAATTATTATGGTACATGATAATTTAAACAATAAATGAATGTACACAAAAAGTTTAAACAATTTGGAATTAAAAAATCATTGTCGTAAAAAGTGCTAGTTGAATTCAGTTTTTGCTAGTTAAAAATTTGTCCACTAGCAAAAAATTGCTAGTAGCCAAAAAAGTTAAATTCGAGCCCTGCATTGATTTTCCTTATATGTGTATAGCAAAAACTTTAAATCTTCTTTGAAAAAACCCAAATAGCTAGAGTTTAGACAATAAGCATGAAACATCTTCTAGTTAGTGTCTACAAAGTTTGTTCAAATTAAAGCCCTGGGGTCAAAACTGGCCCGGCCCCAAGGGTGTCATCAGAGCTCCAGATAATTTTTTTGGCCAAGGGGTTTTTACCCCTCAAAATTTAGAGTGAGGGGTAAAATGCAAATTCTGAAAAACTTAAGGGGTAAAAATCTGTCAAAAAAGCATTTTGCATTTTTTATAAACAAATTAAACTTATTGTTGTGTTTGTTTGTTTGTTTATTTTCTTTTTTAGAAAAACCTTTACAATTACAAACATAAACAAGATTTTTTTATCTTTCCTTAAAAAAAATTATTTGTCTGAGAGAAAATTGTCCGTAACTGTAGACTGGGTACGAAAATATTGAGTACAAAACTGCAGGTGAATAACATGTTATTTTGTTCCAACAACTAAAGTTAAAGAAATTAAAATATATTTTTGGTTATATTGAGTATGTCAATAGATGCCTAAACTAACTTAATACTGTGTTAACTCCTACGATGATTATCTGGCACAAATTTCATCAATAATTTCACAGGTTGATAGATCTACGGGAGTTACCTCCCTTCTGTATTTCCTGCTACTTTCGTTTTTAACATGCGTTGTTGACAACAGAATTTTTAGTTTTCAATGCAATTAAATGGAAATATATTGTATTTTATGCTCAAAACATTTTCTTTCTACATATCAAATATTTACACTTCTATTCTTTTACGCATAAATTTTGACATACGAGCGTATTTTCATTTTGTTGTGCGTAACTGTGACGCACGAATTTTGAAAGTGATGCGTATTTTAGATTTTCTATGCGTATTTTACGCTTATACGCACGCTATCTGGAGCTCTGTGTCATTGTTTTTAACTATATGTGTATAGTAAAAACTTAAAAAAAATCTTCTTTTAAAAAGCCCACTGAGCTAGAGCTTAGATGTTTATTTAAACGCATGAAACATCTTCTTATGGGTGTCTACCAAGTTTGTGCAAATAAAAGCCCTTGGGTTAAAATTGGCCCTGCAACGTTGGGGGGTGGGGGGGAGCCTATATACAGGTGAGCGACCTCAGGGCCATCATGGCCCTCTTGTTTAATTTTTTTTTTAGGTTCAACAGTTTCTGACTCTAACTTTTAAATGCAATTTATTAATTAAAATGAAAAGTTCTTTAATTCATAATAATTATCCAAATTCTATCAATTTACATCAGTTTTAATGATGAATATTACTATCTTAAATGTAATGGTGATAACAAACGTATATGGGATATTGTAAATCAAACAGGACATATAGGGGAAATAGTAAATCAAACAGGACATATAGGGGAAATAGTAAATCAAACAGAACGTTTAGGGAATATTGTGAAACAAACAAAACGTACAGGGGATATTGTAAATAAGACACAAATATACGTTTGAGGTAACTTAATTATCAATTGGCTTGCTTTTTATCATCTGCTGCATCCATATCAGGGTCTTTCACAGCTTAAATTTACCGTATAATCAATGCGCTATTTTTAGCGATGTGGGTTTCCAAGTGTGAATTCCAAATGTCGCTATGACCACGCTTCAGCGCATGTGTTAATTACGTCAGATTACACAATTAAATCTGCCTCCAGGCAGTATTATCGAGTGGAGAAATATACATGTCAGACATTTCATAGAGATTTTAGGGCGACTAGAATTTCGCTTTTCAGATCATAAAATATTTACGGCGAAGTTTTCGCCTGACTTCGCCCTGAATGCAGTCCCTGGCTATGGTGGCTGATTTGGTACACTTTGTATGTTGCGTTGCCGATAGCAACAACACAACCTACATTGTTATTGCCTTTTTGTCTTGTCCCTAGTGAAACGCTCAAAACAGCATGTTGTTTCACTGTTGTCATGTTGTTCTGTTCCTAGTGAAGCACACCAAACAGCGCATTGTCATGCCAGGCCTTGTTGCGATGTCGCCCTGTTGCTTGGCTTATATATACAAATAGCCAATCCTTCGATTTTAAGCCGAGCAACAATGTGACATCGGGGGCAACACGCCGCACGACAACGTGCTGTTTGGTGTGCCTAGTTAGTGACAAGTCAACAGTGCAACAATGCGCCATTAAGCGCTTTGTTGTGCTGTAGCTACGCGACAACACAATGCACAAGTGTTCCAAATCAGCCACCATAGTAAGCAGACGAAAAGCAACTTTCAAAAGATAGAATATCTACAAAATCTATATTTCCAATGAGTCCTAGTAGTATTAGAAAAACAAAAATAACTCTTTCTTCTTTGAGTAGTACGAGCAGTTTTATGTATTGAACTGCTGTAGGCAAGTTATAACATTAATATTATTTGTGTCCCTTAAAATTTCATTCTGTTGGTCCCTTGTGTCTCTGAAATTTCTCGATCAGGTATAATTGTATAAAATTAATCAGCATTCCTGGTGTGTTTTCCTTATTTGTGGCATAATTTTTAAGTTGCTTTTGAGATTGTGTTTACTTATTTCATCTGAGTTTGTGCATACCAGCTTTGACTTTGGGGTTACAATTTGATACCTGACTGATCAACAAGTTAAAACCACAAAAGAGGAGATTAATGCTAAGATGTGCATGTTTTCACACCTTCTGCACCCACAAGTGTTCTAATTAGTAATAACTTTAATTATTGTACTTGTCCGACACATTCAAGTAGTGTTATAGCAGATACAGAGCATCATCAATATTCATGTTATAAAAATGCAATTTTTTTTGGAGTCAAGGCCTTTATATGAAGCATTGTGCTGTGGTAAGTGTTACAACTGGGCAGGTTATAGCGGGGTTGCAGTGTAGTCAATTTAACGTTACAGTGATATGTTTCAAGATTAAGCTAAAAATTAATATTTGAGAACATGTTGAGTGCTTGGAAATGTAAACGAGTTGAAATTAAATAGTAATATGACAGTTTTATACAATAATGAAAGAGTTATTAGAATTATTTACTAATACAGATATGAATCGTGATTGGCCATCTTAAAACTGACAAATATCTGATTTATTGTCGAGGTCTGAATTGCAAGTATCTTAGTATCCGATTGCTTTCCTTCTTCAAGAAACTATTTGCTGTATTAAAGAAACTTGTGTTTCCTGAAGGAGACTTATTTCATATTCAGGAGACTGCATTTCATTATACCCCCACCACAAAATGTGGGGGGGGGCTATAATGGATTCGCTTTGTCGCGTCGGTCGGTCGGTCAGTCGGTCGGTCCGTCCGTCCGTCTCCATTTTCGTGTCCGCTCTATAACTCCTATACCACTTGAAGGATTTTCTTCAAACTTGGCTCAAATGTTCACCTCAGCAAGGGGATGTGCAGAACCCATGTTGCCCATGTGTCAGCTCAAGGTCAAGGTCACAATTGAAGGTCAAATATCAAACACAATCATATATAAGACAGTATGTCTTGTCCGCTCTGTAGGTCCTACAATAATTGAAAGATTTTCTTCAAACTTGGCTAAAATGTTCACCTCAACAAGGGGATGTGCAGAACTCATGTTGCCCATGTGTCATTTTAAGGTCAAGGTCACAATTGAAGGTCAAATATCAAACAATCAAATATTACACAATATGTCGTGTCCGCTCTGTAAGTCCTACACTAATTGAAAGATTTTCTTCAAACTTGGCTCAAATGTTCATTTTAACAATGGGATGTGCAGAACCCATGTTGTCCATGTGTCAGCTCAAGGTCAAGGTCACAATTGAAGGTCAAATATAAAACAATCAAATATTACACAGTATGTCGTGTCCGCTCTGTAAGTCCTACACTTATTGAAAGATTTTCTTCAAACTTGGCTCAAATGTTCACCTCAACAAGGTTATGTGCAGAACCCATGTCACTCTTTTCCGGCTTAAGGTCAAAGTCACACTTGAAGGTCAAAAATTGACTGAGAAAATGTTCTTTAATTTTAACATATATCTGAATATTTCTGAATGTAGGAAAGGTATTTGCTTGAAACTTAAAATATAAATGAAGTGTCACAATTAAGATATGCTGGTCAAGTTTCATAACTCTGTATTGCATTTTAACAAAGTTATGCCCCTTTTTAATCTTCAAATTTACATACAATCACATATTAGACAATATGTTGTGTCCGCTCTATAAATCCTATACTAATGAAAGAATTTTCTTCAAACTTTTCTCAAATGTTCACCTAAACAAGGTTATGTGCAGAATCCATGTCACCTTGTGCAGGCTAAAGGTCAAGGTCAGACTTGAAGGTCAAAAATTGACTTAGAAAATGTTCTTAGATTAAAACATGTTCTTGAATATTTCGGAAACTAGCATAGGTATTTGCTTGAAACTTAAAAGATATATGAGGTGTCACATTTACGATATGCAGGTCAAGTTTCATAACTCTGTATTGCATTTTGACAAAGTTATGCCCCTTTTTAAGTTTAAATTTACATACAATCAATACTAGACAATATGTTGTGTCCGCTCTATAAATTCTATACTAATGGAAGGATTTTCTTCAAACTTTACTCAAATGTTCACTCCAATTGGGCGATGTGCAAAACCCATCATACCCTTGTGCCAGCTGAAGGTCAAGGCCACACTTGAAGGTCAAAAATTGACTTATAAAAAGTTTAGTATATTGGGAAAATGAAAGGTTATTTGTAACTGTTTCGAACATGATTTGATAATAGATATTTTTACTATTACCTGTACAATTAGTCTTTTTTCACCAGAGATAATTTCTTTTTTATGTATTTGTGCCACTTAAGTTATTCCCTTAACCACCTTTCCAAGTTGTCTTCTGTCAAGGACATTGGTGGGGGTATGAATCGCATTCAGCGATAGTTCTAGTTTGTTATTATTTAGATTTCTTAAGTAGGTAATAGCTTTGAAGTTTCTTTGCTGATTGATTCCCCTGTTGTTTAAGTGTCCAGTTGCAGAACGCTGTCAGCTGTAAACAATTAAAATTTGGAATACACAATCTGTGTGTCAGCTACGTTTTGTACTGCTTTTGTAGTCATTATGTATACAGTATAGAAATTAAATTTAATCTTCATGTATGAAGATGGACAAATCATTTGTTACTTCAAAGTATCTTTACTGTAGGTTATTTCCCTTGTCCTCGCATGTTTATAGCCTTAGGGTTTTATTAGGTTTCCTATAGCTGACAACATGTTTTACCATATGGAGGATTTTATGATGGCCACATGTGTCACTGTTTATGCCACAAATTGCTGATTTTACCACATCTATATATACAGGTATTTAAACTTTTATGCTGACATATTTCGTTGTTTTTACCGTCATTATTTATAAAGTTAATCTTCTATGTGTATCTGGTATGTCTGATTAAGTAAATAACATATGGAGTTTAATTGGAACAGTTTAACTTTGATAACTTTGTGTTGTATCTAACAAGGTTAAATATACTGTAGAAGATCATACACTAAATGTAGAGTGTCAATCTGTTCTTGTACAAACTAACTTATGTTAAACATACCGGTAATGTTGGTATATCAGTCTAGAAATCTTTGTGAACTATGAACGTATTTTATATAACATAACATTCAGATAGTTACATGTTAAAGTTTTACCTTAAAAATGGTTATGTCTGTCTTTCAATCTGGACAAAACCATTCATTATAGGGAAAATTTTGAAATATGTTCTAAGTAGACAATAATTATGATCAGACAGTAAGGATGTACGGTCAGATGTTGATCAGGATTGGTTATATTGGTAGAATCTGCTGCCACTTAAACAGGCTAATTGTTAAAGATGCTTTTTACTTTAAATGGTTATATCTGATAAACTAGTTGGTCGTGTGAGATAACCTTGTGTGTCTGCCCTATTTTTATCTGTAAGAAAATTGTCTATCAATATAGTTACACTTTAATTGACTTCTCTTACATTTAACCATTAAAATTATGATATCTATTCATTTGAGTACTTGTCAGCCTTTTCTCCACTTTTGTTAATGAGTTTTGGTCAACTATATTGGGATGGCAGAGAGAAATAAAACTTGATTAACATAGCTAAAATATGATTCTTTATGGTCATTGGAAAATTTTTTGACTAGAATAATGAATTTTGTAATTGGAATTGGTAGGACCTTTTTAAAAAGAGGCTTTATAGGAACACAATAGAATTATCTTTATAAAATGTTGATTTGGGTGTTGTTTGTGCATCATGTATGTCTGTGTGTCATCAGGTTGTAGAATCATACAGATTAATATTGAGATTTAGTGTATCATATGTATAAGATAATGGTGTCTTTCCTGACAACTTTTGTAGGTCAAACATTGGAGATTTGCATTAAAAATGAATCTAAACACCTGTAATTATAGCATTTTAATTGGATAAATCTAATATTCTTAGAGATAAAGAGTTACATTAAAATTTAGCTCTGTTTTACAAGGTATTGGTTATGTTAGCCTCAAGATTCTCTTTCTTGTAAGTTTATCTATAGTATGGTCAAGGTTTCTGGAATTGAACCACTTGCTATTCACCGTTTCAGGGCGTCCCTGGCCGAGTGGTTAGGTAGTTGACTTCAAACCACTTGCCCCTCACCACTGAGGGTTTGTATACTGACAGCCCTGGGCTTCATGTGAGGAAGCTATAATCCAGCTAGCTTACTGAATGTTGGTGGTTCTACTCAGGTGCCTGTTCGTACCTGAAATAATGCACGGAAGTGCACCTGTGGTCTTCCTCCACCAGTGAAGCTGGAACGGCGCCATATGACCTATACTATTTTGGTGTGACTAAAAACCCAATCAGACAAAACAAACAAACTTCACCGTTTCTCTATCAATTCTGGTAGAATTCTTTTATAATATATAGAATCAATCCAGCTCGTTTTTTCCCAAGATACCATTTATCTCTATAATACATTTCTTAAGTGCATTTTTTTAATAACCTTTACCTTACTAATTATCTGAAATGGAATTTTACTTGTCCAACTTTAAATCTAGGTGAAAATATTCATAATGGTTAGTGAAAATTTCAAAATAAGTACTGACTGAAAAGCTAGTGAACAGAAAAGCACTGGTAACATGGGTCGCCATTAGCAGGTTCAGAAATATTATTTTTTTATTCCCCTATGGCATAAAACCAAAAATTGATTGTTTTGAAATTTGTAATGTAAATTTGTAATGTAAGTCTTGTTTTTGACTGTTGAATTTTATCTGGTCTGTTTACAATTAGGAACTCCAACCTCTACCTGCTTGCAATACTAATGATACCTGAAATCAGGGGCACTTTCCAAGTGAAGCATAATTCTTTGCTTGTTATAATCTTTGTTTACATGTATATACTACAGTTATTTTGATGAATCTCTGAACATTTTAATTTTGTGTTGATGTCAAGTGAGGAAATGTTATGCCTAGAGATGACATGTGGCTGTTTTAATACCTGTCTATATGTAGATAATAGGTGACTATAACGTTAACTTAATTTTATTGCAGTTTATTTTGACATTACCGGTGAATGTTAGTATGTACAGGAAAACCTAGATAAATAATGCTAATCATGACTTTCTTGACCTGTCTACATGTATGTATACCATAAATAGCTCTCATCTTATCATGCTTTATAATAAGATTTTTTTCCCCTCTCATGCTCCTGTGTAAAGGTAGCTTGTACAGTGGGGTTGATAAACCAGAGGTCAATCTGTTAAACCTGGATTGTCTAGAAATAAAACATATTGTATACAGAAAATACATAAAATGTAAATGAATGCCAGGCATTGTAAATTTCTGTGAAGGACATTGTTCTAGCTCGTGTATCTTGCTTCATAAAAGTCACTGTTCTGTTTTTGTAATTTACTTGATTTATTTAGCATTATAAAAATGCACACCTTGCATATTTAACAGGTGTAAAATATACAGAGCAGATATCAGGCTGATTATAGCATCACTGTGGCCAGATCATTTTGTCTTTACACATAATCATGTTACTAATAGATGATTTAAGTTGTTTTGCAGATATAAAATCATATAAAAATAGAAATTATTATTTCATAAAGATCCTAACTATGAATTGATAACTCTGTAACGCTTGACGTCTGTTGAATTATAACGCTCTGTCACTGAACTGGCTTTTTTTTGCACACATTATTGGAATAGCTAACATGAATTTGTATATTTTCAGCTGTACCATTACCCCAGGTGGTGAAAGTGGCTGACACAACCCCCCCTACCCCTGTAGAAACCGCTGACTCTAGCTCCAATGCTGTTAAAAAACCAACCAAGGTAACTTTTTCACTTACATTCATAAATATTTCCATTTATTCCATTTCATTACTTTTATAAATACTTACTTTAAAGTTGACGTAATTGGCAGTGTTTAAAGTTGCTGATATACTATCACTTGTCCCTGGCTATGTACATCCATTTGTAGTGGTTTTTATACGCCTGTTTGAAAAACGGGTCGTTTCTTAAGTTTCCCCCCTGGCGGAAGGCTGAGCAGGCAGGCGTCATCCAATTTTTGTCCGGAGCATATCTCCTACACGCATTGAGGAATTTTAATGAAACTTCATAGAAATGTTCAACCCCATAAGGAGTGTCACGCACATGAACCGTGTCAAAGGTCAAGGTCACACTTAAAGGTGATTGAAAAATGTTTGTCCGGAGCAAACTTCTACGTGCATAGAGGGATTTCAATATAACTTGGCACAAATGTTCACCATGGTAAGCTGGATGTGTGGCATGCAAAATTTAGGTCCCTGCAGTCAAGGTCAAGGTCACACAAAGGGGTCAAAGTTCAGATGAAAATATGAAAATTTGTTTTTGAACCATTAAGTCATCATTTATTGAGGGATTGAAACACAAATGGTATTTATCATGACTAGGCCTAAAAAAAAAATTGTTTTGTTCGGGTCACCCGACCCTACCTAATAATATGCGCCGACCCTACCGTTTTTTTTCGTGTCCAAAAAAAAAAAAAAAAAAAATCCAAGAAAATACCGTATTATTGAGGTACTCAATGAGCAGTGTGAAGGGCAATTCAGGCGAAAACTTCACTGTGTATATTTCAATTTCGCTCTCCCAATTGATCAAAGAGAAGTCAACATCGCCGATAAAATCTAATTCCCAAAGAGTAATTACTTGCCGATGTAAAGAGCAGAGATTGTATCCGCCCATATGACGACTGCTGATTATCATTATCCAATCAGAGCATCGCTATATACTACCCTTCTACTTGTATGCAAAGCGATAGACCGCCTACTCTAAACAGTAAATAATGAGAGCATCGGCCCGAAACGGGTATATTTTGCGAGTTTAATACGGGATTTGGCGATAATTATAGATTAATTTTTTTCCGATCATCTAAACACGTGCAAATCTTCCCTAATTGATATAGACGCGGTGTTTAACCGAAGTAAAGGCGATGTGCAATGGGTTTTTCACGGCTATCACAAAACTGTTAGTCAATTCGCAAAACTCTTATGATTGGTATCTTGTAGACAATGAGGGTGTTTTGCATTGTTATCTTTGTAGCAATGCCAAATTTGACACAGCTTGTACGCACGTGGGCACGACATCCTAAAACTACGAATCATGATCGGCATGCGACATATCGGTCGTATATCATGTGCTCATGTATATAACAACAAAATTTGTCAGGAAAGAAGTGTTCTTATTTTTTCAATATATATATTTGTTTTAATGTCATAAATATGACGCTCAGATTAAGATTTATTAATATTGTAAATTTCAAAAAGCATTATTTATAAAGATATTACCAAGTTTAACATTTCATGAAAATAAAGGGAGGTAATTAGAAATTTATTTTCTATAATTTCTCAGTCGAATTATTCAATAAGAAATGAATGTATATAATTTTAGTGATCAAATATAATGTGCACAAATGTTTGCAGTACATATTTTACATATTCTTCGATATTCGAAAATTGTTTTATAAGCATAATTATATGCACATAAATGAGACAATACAACATAGATGATCATAAAAGAAATTTCTGTAAACAGGATAGGCAGATTTTATTAATCATTATCCAATGCAACTTTATCTGGAAAGTAAATATATAAAGTTAATTTATTAATCATAGTTTTCTTACACATTATTATCAAAAATAGCTGATAAATAGATTGTGTTTCTATTCTAGTTAAAGGATGTATAGCCATGCATGTTAATGCAAGCCATGCATGTTAATGCATACACATTGGGATGTTTCCCTTCTGCCGATTTTTCACGAGGAAGTCACTTCTCCCTAAAATTTCCCCCCAGGATGAGCCCTGGGTACGGTACAGGTTTTATCGCCGCTCTTAGTTACAAAATGGCGGATCACATCGTCAATATTTGTAAAACGGCGTGTGATCTTCACCAGAAGAACGCTGAGAGTTTAAGATTGTTACACCATTTTTCTGAAATGTCTTTTGAAAACATAGAAGGGATGTATTTGTGTCAGAAATTTCCATATCTAAATTTCAATATACTGGTGAAAAAAAAAAAAAAAAAAAAAAATCCGACCTACCCTACCTATTCCTTGAGAGCATGTTACCCTAACAAAACAATTTTTTTTTTTAGGCCCTACTGGTGTGATACATGTAATTTAGGTTAATATATGCAAGGTCAAGGTCACTAAAAGTGATAAAATATAGAGATTTTGTCCAGAGCATATCTCCTACACGCATTGAAGAATTTTAATGAAATTTCATAGAAATGTTCACCACTATAAGGAGTGCCATGCACATAAGCCAGGTCTATAGGTCAAAGGTCAAGGTCACACTTAAGGTCATTGAAGAATGCTTGTCCAGAGCAAAACTTCTACATGCATTGAGGGATTTTAATATAACTTGGCACAAGGTAAGTTTGTGTACAGGGACCATTTATTGATGGATTGTAACACAAATGATAACTATCATGACTACAAGTGTGACACATGTAATTTAGGTTAACATTTGCATGGTCAAGGTCACTAGAGATAATATTTTCCGATATTGCCCAGAGCATATCGTCTATATGCATTAAGGGTGTAACGGTTTACCGGTATACCGATATATTGCAATATGAAAAAATTAATTTCGAACCGCGGTATGATTTTTGGAAAATCGGTATTTTATAAAAATCATCATTTTCAATTAATTGCCCTCTAATTTTGTACAAATTTCACATAAAATCTTTAATTGGCAAATTTTGTTGCCGCCAACGTAAGATAAAAGTATCCGACAACTAGTACACTTAAAAGTCAATAAGCGGCCGCATAATTTACATAAGCGGCCCAGATGTGAAAGGTCACACGCGACTAGTTTTGTTTATCAAATTGTGTGACACTACTTTCTATTTATTCCTTTAGTTACATTTTTATTAAGTTTCTACTAAAAATATATACATATAATGATAATATATAAATGTTACTCCATTTTTACATCAAAACATATACACGACAATACGTATTGCAATATATTGCAATACACTTCAGCAAAATGGCAATATATTGCAATACGGTTTTTGCTGTATTGTTACACCCCTAATATGCATATCTACAAAGGGGTGTCTGTGGCCGAGTGGTTAAGGTCGTTGACTTCAAACCACTTACCCTTTACCGCTGTGGGTTGGAATCTCGACAGGGACTTTGGATTCTTTCATGTGAGGAAACTATCGAGCTAGCTTACGGAACGTCGGTGGTTCTACTCAGGTGCCCGTTCGTGCCTGAAATAATGCACGGAAGGGGACCTGAGGTCTTCCTCCGCCTGTAAAGCTGGAACGTCGCCATTTGACCTATACTGTGTTGATGTGACGTAAAACACAATCAAACAATCAGACAACATATCTATAATGCCCACATCACTTACAAAATCTTTTGTGACGGGCGTATTTTGCAACAGTGTTGCCCTTGTTCCCACTTTGGAAGAGGCTGGTCTCTTGAATTTAGGAAAAAATCGCTAAAATTGGTTATTTGGGAAGAATTAAAATTGGTTCTGCTTTCTGGAAAAATGGTACATTGTAAAGAAAATTTCATTTTAAAAGAGGCCTTTTATAGGCCTTTGTTATATAAGATGAACTGTTGTTCTGTTATATAGGGTGAACTGCTGTTCTGTAACTTATATAAGGTGAACTGCTGTTCTGTTATATAAGGTGAACTATTGTGCGTTTGAATTACTAGAGGGATGATGAATTTATATAGATGAAACAAGATTTCATGTTGGTTTGTCTCAGGTTTTCTATTTTATCTTGATGTGCCGTAGAATATCTTTAATTTCCATCTATATAATGCCGGAAAAAAAGTTGAAAGCCAATAACAAAAAAGAAATAACTGCAATAATTTTACATACAAACTGCAATAATTTTACATACAGATACAGATTTTTTTTTATCTTTACAAGCTGTCTCCAATTATTCAACGTTTATGTTTTCTCTTTAATAATGCAATAGTTATTTTAAAAACAATTGTAAGGCTCTAGTGAAGAAATTTGTAGCAGGTAGCACATGTTGGATAATATTTCTTTTTGAAGTCCGTCATGAAAACCATAGATCATTGTATTGGAGATATCCATTTGAAATGTTATAGATGGATGGAGAAATTTAGTGCTCAGGAACTATAACTCTTATTTGTGGGTTTAAAGTTTCCAAAAGTCCTGCACAACGAAAATGGTAAAGTGGTATATATATTGTTTTTTAGCTCAGCTGAGCACTTTGTACTCAGAGGTGAGCTTTTGTGATAGCATGTGTCCGACGCCCACACTTTCTAATAACATTTCCTCTGTAACTACAGGAATGATCTTAAGGTGTTCCTCTACAAAAGTTTTATAAATAGTTCCAGTCTGATACATAAGTAGGTCACAGAAACTCCCCCTTGTGGCTTAAGGGTTGCTTTTAAAGATTTAGGCAACATAATTGCAGCCACCATGAACAGGTGAGGTGGTTTTGACAGCCGGTGTAACCAAGTTTGTAACACCCCAGGTTAGCCAAAATCAACTTTCCTTACATCAAAAATAACAGATCATATATTTTACTGAAATCATGTAAACAGTATATGAAAGTGAATTACAGACAAGTAATTATCGATATATCGGTGTATTGTCTTTATTTGCATCCGATATCGATATAACATTGGTATGATTTGATCCGAATCTATGATATCTGTAGATATGATTGATTATTATACAGGATAGTGCAGCATTGAGTGATGAGAACTGGCCAGCTCTGTGTGAAGTTACTGAAGTTACATCACCATCAATCAACAACAAAAAACCTCAAATGAAACCTGATCCCAGTCCAGCTATAACAACAAACAGTAACCAGTCTAACAGTGACTCCGGCGGGGATGACTCCTCCAAGGAAAACAAAGAAAATGCTTCTTCTAATGATGAAGGGCAGAGAACACCAAAAAGAAAAGGTAAAAATTCATGAATGTATATATAATAACACAGGTTATTGCTGTTAATTGAATAAAACAATTCCGATTAGCCTTGTGACTATTTTTCTTAAATCCCACTTCATATAATGTAATGGGGCTATAATTGAATCATATTTATATTTATCAACTCGGCAAATAAAAGAGCTATTGCTACATCTATGTTGTTGACGTTGCCGTATGAAATCTTTAATGATTGTCCAAAAAAATTTGTATTTCTCAATTGCCTTCCTTCTTGGACACAGTAAACCGTTGGACAAGACGTTTAAGTTGACAAGACTGAAAAGGACTTCACTTATAAATGACCTTGACCTTTAGGCACTCTGCATCCTCTCATGTGAGGAAGCTATCCAGCTAGCTTACGAAAAGTTGGTTGTTCTACTTGGTTGCCCTCTCATGCCTGAAATAATGCACTGAAGGGCACCTGAGGTAGTCCTCTGTCAGTAAAGCTGGAAAGTCGCCATATAACCTATATTGTATTGGTGCAAAGAATAAGCCAACCAAAAAAAAAAGAATGATGTAGATATGACAGTGTTAGGAATAATTTTTGTCTCTCACCTTCCAGATGTTACTGACATTCTATTTAATATGCAATAAAAAAAACTTTACATAAACAATACAATCAGGTGTTTTTATAAGGATATTTATGAGATGTATAGATATAAGTTAAAACATGATTGTAAACAGGGTTTAAATTAGGGATATATGATTGGAATCCATGGATCAACATTACATTATTGGAGCCCATCAAATTAATTTTAAGCAAGTGAAATCATATACACTGGTCATAAATTGTTCAGACTTTTTCCAGGCTCCTATTTCATAGATGGCGGTTTTAGAAAAAACATGTAGAGCTTGTAAACTGGGAATTTTAAAATAATACTGGTATTAAAATGGTATCAGTAACAATTGCATCTATAAAAGGTCCAAATACCTTTCCCAACATTCCATGCTATTTTCACTGGAGCATATTGATGAGAGCATGGATCGAAAGTGATAGCTCTAGTATAGTATAGTATACTTTGTTTAGTTTTCTTGTTAGCGTAAAACAAAAGAGGTTACAAATAATTCATCAAAGGTGTTGAAAGTGAATGTTCTCGTATTGAATATCAAATTTATCAATTTTCAGGTTTGAAGCAAAAATGGGTGCCTATGAACATAGATCATAAATCAGGAAGAAACCGTAGAAGTAGAAGTGCTGGGCGTGCTCCACGACCTAATTCTGCCATGGTTGATAAAAATATAGATAGAAACAGACCTGAACGTCATAAAGACAGATTTGGTAAACTTGGCAGCATATTTTTGAAATGACTAAATCTTCTGTTGACATTTACATAAGTTAATACAAGTCATGCAGTATAGGTACAGTGTGACATATGTAGGCTAATACATGTTAATGACAGAATTTTTTATGAAAGTAAGATTATTTCTTTTAGGTACATATACTTAAATACGATGGCTATTTGGAAAATGCAGAAAGACAAGACAATGTTCAATCTATGCTTCAATGTCAAGGTCATTATTGAAGGTCATGGTTATTGATATGTTGTATTTAAAGGTGATAAAAGAAAAAAAAAAACTTTTGTTTCAGCCTCAGTCTAGTAAAAACAAACACATTTATTAATATCTTGATTAATTCTCAATAGTAAATGAAATAAGAAAGAAAGAATCTCTTGAATTTTAAAAGAATTTACTTACATAATTTACTGCTGTTTGTCATCAAAGCAGACATTATTTGCAAGTTTAGAACATGTTTGAAATTACCTGGTAACTAATATGTTTGAAATCACCTGGTAACTCGGCTCTCCTAGACTAAGGACATGGGTATTGAGGAGAACTATTTATCCTTAATAATTAGTTTTTAAGCACCAAAAAACGTTTTGGTGGACCACATAGTTGTTGGTTTGTTCTCTCTTTCGTCCTTCTATCACATTTACATTTTAATAGTACCTTCATTTATTGACTGATATTTTCAATATTGGTGTGTCAGCCGGTACCTGCATTGAACCTGTATGTGTTGATTGGGTTTCATGTTGATATGGTCATTGTTAATGAGGTTATAAGTAATGGATTATTCCTTTACTCATAGTTGTGCCATATTTTTATCTTTTCTAAAGTACCATCTGTGTTAACCAATATTCTTGTTTTTATAATTGACTACAATATCCTTGAAACATAATGACAAAACAGACAGATATACATGACAGGGAAGTTCTTATTTGTATGCTTATTATGAATACAGGGTTATCTTAGGTTTACAACAAGGATAAGTATTATTGTTTCAAGTGAAATTATAAATGAAAATGTCACAGTTTAGTTTCCTGGACACCTTGGTGGTATAAATAAAAGTGATTTTAAGTTTGTCATCTACATCAAATTTATCACACCTTTTAAGCAGTTAGTTGTTATTTATAATTCATAGTAATGATTTTCTATCACAGCTTAAACAAATAGAAAATCAAGCTTTGAAATATACAATTTCAATGTTATCATTAATGTGGTTGTGCCTTTTACAGCAGTTTTAGCTGTAGGCTATATAAATTGATTTTTCAAATTAAATAAGTACATTAGATTAAAAAATTCTACTTTGAACTTTTTTTTCTCAGCTTACTTGCATTTTGAAAAGTTGTTAATAATTGTATGGCTTTAATTCAGTACATTGATTCAGTTGTACTTAAACAAGTGGTCCCCATATATGGTTTGATTATTGTTTAGTTATTATGTTTTTAGATAGCTCAGTCTTAAACTAAATGTACAGTGATTTTGGTCTTTTGGTTTATTTATGTTAACTCAGTAATATGGAAAAGTATTGGTATTTGCTAATAGAAAATAAGTTTAAGCTTTGATCTTTATTTTAAGAATGTACAAGTTAAGAAGCAGATAAAATCATTTATATTTTATTTATTGATTTGTAATTATTAAATTAGTGTTGAATTAAAAAAATATATATATATATTTTCACTTGACAGGTTCTGAGTCGGACAATTGGAGGAAGGATATGCGTTTACCAAGTCCTCGTGGTCATGCTAGGCGTGGTGGTCGTGGAGCCGGTTTAATGAGGGGTCGTGGTCGTGGTGGGGGAAGAGGGAGAGGTAACCGAATGGATGCCGAAAGTTTAACAGGTCTGTTGTTAATAAACAATACACTGATATTGCTTAAATGGAGACAAACTGATTCTTTTTTAAGAACTTTTCCTTGTAGGAAGTATATACTGTTATAGAAAGCTGAATAAGTGAATCATTTTGTAGACATCATTAGGACTTTGTGTACCACATTTGTATACTATGAATACTATATTTATATACTTTGAAAAGGAAAATATATGGGGAAAAATATATATATATATACTGGAGAGAGTATATTGAGGTATTGATTGAAAGTTGTCTATTGATGTCTCATGTAAACATCAAGCTGTCTCGCTATATACCATTGTATATCAGTAAATGTCAGGAGTGTTAACACACAATATCTTATATTGGGATACAGTCTCATGTTGCTGTTTAATCTCCTGTTGTTTTTTATTTTTAGGGTACTACTGTGATACATTGGTTTTTTTGTAAAAAATTAAAATGCTTTAAACAATTTTTTAATATTTTTAGCAAGTCAAAATTGCCAAGGTACAAAATTATCTTTTTTGATAAAAAATTAATTTTTAAGGGCAATATTTATTTAAAAACCCATTTGTTTCTACCATTTTTTAATAATTTGTAACTTGTTTTTTTAAGAATTTAAAATGCTTTTGAACTTAAAAATATTGATATTTAAAATTTAATCCCTTCCCTTTGAGTTTTTCTTGAAAATTTTTTCTTTTCCTTTCATTTAAGAAAGGAATGGAAATTTAAAAAAAGGGATTTTAAAAAAATTTTTTAAGCCTTTTTTTTGACCTAAATTTCTTGTTATTTTTGGGTCCACAGTTGAAACTTTTTGACCGAAACTGGTTGGGTTTAAAAGAAATTGGAAGCATGTTTTTAAACCCATCAGGGTCCCAAAAAAGGAAATGTGAAAAAACAAATGTAAGTATGACTGCACTGGTTAATGATTTTTTCAGAGGTAGACAAATATTATAATACATTGATTATGAAAACAGAATATATAATAGATTAACATTATAACAAAAGCTACTCATTGAAAATGTTGCCATGACCATGGCAATACTTTTTTTAAGGTTTAACCATGTTAAACCTTATGGATTTGTCTCTTTCTTTGTTTGTTGAATAATTGTTTGTTTCGATATGGGGAAAAAGATAATGAAAAAAAAGTTGAAGATTGATATCAGTGTTGTATTTTTAACTGAGCATTAAATAGTGGCAACTTGTATTGCAGCATTTAACTTCCTTTATTCAATTCATGGGAGTATTATGAACTAAGTGAATGAATGTTATAGTTTATCTTTAAACATCTGGCCTTGAATGGGACAAACTGGCACTTGTTTATTGCTAAGAAATGAGCTGTGTATTTTCATTACAATATACAATGTACTTTATAACTACTTCAGCAGGTGTTTTATCAGTTGATGAGGGTTTTTTATGAAACAAATGATAACATTTATACTTAAACCTTATTTGCAACTATTTTGTTTAATATTTTTTAAAGAAGGAAGTAACTTTTATCTTGTATATATAAATATGCAACATTGCATGTGGCATTGTGTTCTATATTATAGTATTTTTGAGACATAAAATATGTTGTTTTGTTAATTAATCAAGAAAGCAAAACGATTCAAAATGCGTTGAAGCCAGGCACAATGACATATTGTACATGAAGAAGTCATCTGGCAAGGTTCAGGAATGTCTATGGTTTTACTCTGATGCCCTCATGCAAGAAAAAAATGCACATGAGCTCTTTCTTCAAAGTTTAATCTTGAAAAATTGCCATATGATTTAAATACTGTATATGGGACTTAAAAACTCAACAAGATTTGATATATGTTGACAAATTAATTCTATGTTGTTAAAGAAAAATATTGAAGTCGAAATATACTTATTTGTTTTCAGTGAATATTACTTTAGTACGGAGAATTTACAGCGAGACTTTTTCCTGCGCCGTAAGATGCAGAAAGGGGGTTGGATCCCGATCAGTCTTGTAGCAAGTTTCCACAGAGTTCAGGCACTTACACAAAATGTTGCTTTAATTGTCACTGTAAGTGTTATATGTTTATACATTAAACAAAGAGTGCAGAAAAATGATTAATTCACGCTCACCCAGACTAATAAATGTTTGAATTTGAAAGGGTTTGCAAATTAGGAAGATTATTTAACATTTGCAGATCAGAATAGACTGACAGAAGACATTAATACATTTGCAATTGTATATATGTTTTATTTTTGCAAAGATTTAGAGATAATTGACTAAGTTTCATCAGGTTATATAAATTCATTAATAGATTATAGTTTAATTGCCATACACAGTTATTTGACAAGGGGATTGAATTTGCACATCTCTATTTTAGTTTGAATTGCATGTAATTGAATAAGAAAACTTCTTTGATAAAGCCAATTTTGTCATACATGATTCCATTCTGTGATAACTTTGCCATTGTTATTGCTTTGTTATAAATATGTTTCAGTGATTTTAAACTTGTATGACCATGTATTGTCTTAGGCTTGTGCTGAAAGTGAGAATTTAGAGCTATCTGAAGATAGAACGAGAGTACGAGGGAAAAATGACCCTGATAAATGGCCTTTAGAAGATGCTGTACCGATGTCTCCCGCATCTCCTGGTGCTTCAACTACCCTGCATGCTGATGTGCCAGAGTTTATACCTGGTAAATTACACGCAGATGTACCCGAATTTGTTCCCGGAAAAATGTATACAGTTCAACCACATACAGGTACGGTGTAACTTCTGTACTGGTTAGTTGTGTATAGAAACATAGATGAGATAGTCAGATAGAAAGTTGAATATTCTGTATAACAGGTCATTACTCTAGAAAAATTGTTTTATGGACCTATATGTTCTTACCATTACTACTTTGATATGTTAAAAAGATGACTAAATTAAAATGCCTGATGAATATCTTTATGCTTTTGAGAGTACAATTTTGTTCAATTTTTAAATTGTACAGTTGTTTAAACAAAAGTGGTTCCTCAGATTCACTTTAAGAAGGATCTTGTATAACCTAAGTAGCATACTATAAAAACTAAAAGGGAGAATTCAAGTGTTAATACAAACTTATGTATTAAGAAGTTACTGGACGGGTTGTTGGGGGGTGGGGGGTAGGGATGATGGGAACATTGGTATATTGTAATTCATCCAGCTAGCTTGAACTTTGTTGGCATGTAAGTTACAATTTTGTGTATATATGTACAGATGATGATCAACATCATGAAGACAAATCGATGAGAAACTTGGAAGATTTCTATGCTCCTATTTTATCATCCAGTGCCCCTGAACTACAGGGGGAGTGGACAGAGGTGAAAAAACGAGCCAAAGAAAAGAAAGAGAAAAAGAAGAAAAAAGTAACTTAAATTTAATTATATGTTTGATTGCAGGCTTTGTGTATTTAAGAGTTCATGGAAAGTTTTTGACATTCAGAATACATCTTTGGAAAAATGATTATCCCATTTATTGAAAACATTTTCATTTTTTGTGGTAAATTTAAAACTGAAAATAATGAGGTGTTCTATTGTTATTGTATTTAAAGCCTGAAAAGTCAGAAATGTCAGTGTCAATAAGACGGCCATGAAATGTAATTTCTGTAAAGTTAAATAATTTCATTAATGATTAATATATGAGAAGGGGTGTCTCTTGCTGAGTGGTTTAGGTTGTTGACTTCAAAGCACTTGCCTCTCACCGCTGTTGGTTTGATATGCACCAGCGTCTTCGAATTCATTCATATGAGAAAGTTATCCAACTAGCTTACTAAACGTCGGTGGTTCTACTTAGATGCTCGTTTGTCTTCCTTCACCAGTAAAGCTGAAAAGTCAACCAAAATAAACCCTGAGAATAAATTGACAAATAGTTTTACAGGATGACTGTAAACTTACAAACATTAAAACTTTTTTATGATAAAGTCATAATGAACTGCTCTGTATAATTGGTCCTGAATTAACTTGCAATAATTATGTCCATGTGTTATTTAGGATGGTAAAGGTGAAGGTGGTGAGGAACAGGAGGAACTAGACTTCATGTTTGACGAGGAGATAGAACAGTTAGAGGGTGTTGGACGAAGAAATAACTTCACTGAATGGTCAGCCCTTGTATATTTTTATAGTATTGTTAGTTACCCAATTAGTGCAGGAGTATTTAATGTTGATTTGTGTAAGGACAATATACATACATCAGACAGTTTTTGGTGTCTCTTACAAATATCCACCATAGATGCTACAATAAATGCTATTAATTGTTTACGATAATTTGGTATACTTAAGTACTGGTGGTATATAATATTGAAATACACAGATAAAATGTGATTCAGCTGATTTCTGAGGTAACTTAACCACTAAGGTAACAGTGCTTTCCTCATAAATATTGTCTGAATCACATTTCAACTGCTTCCTTTCAGTATTAAATGACTCTGATAGGTCAACAAATGTCTCCAGTACACAGCAAATTAAAAAAATTAAGTTTATACAAGGAATTGTTCTAATGAAAGTTTAAGAAAACATGATAGCCAGGTTGTCATTATCACAAATAATTTAGAAAAGCAAAGATTTACCTAGAAATATTTAAATTGAAGGTTAAGGTATAATGTCTAAGCAGCTGCATGTGCTAATTCTTTTCATTCAAATTGATTTACTATTGTGTTGCTCATTTTAGCCTTAGATTTGCACAATTCTGCATTATTAACTAAGGCACAATTCCTGCATTACGGGATATATAAAGCAGATTCTGTGAATTATTTCCAGGTCTGATGATGAAGAAGATGATTACGAGATTCCCGACAGTGAAATCAACAAGATATTAATTGTAACACAGACTCCACCTGCTGTACGTAAACATCCTGGTGGTGACCGAACTGGAGATCACACTCCTAGATCTAAAATCACCGCAGAGATGACGAAGTTGATTAACGACGGACTGTATTATTATGAGCAGGATTTGTGGGACGATAGTGATTTGATGGTGGGTATCCCGTCTACTGGTACAGGAAAAATTTCGCAGGTGTGTTAAGTATGTCTAGTCTCCATACAGGTGATGGATTACCAGCTTTAGTGATGTGTGTACAATGCCGAGTGTAGCCTTTATTTGTAGCCTGTGTATGTGGCATGTAACATTTAAATATAGTGTGTAGCCTTTTATACTAAATCTGTAGTGCTTTTGTAATAAATTGAGTATAGTTTGCTGTGGTACAGTAGTCATATAAACTTGTCAGTTTGGCTTGATGTAGGTTTTTAATCCATATCTCTTTCAATGACCTCGGTGAGGAAGTAGGAAGATAACCTTTGGCAGCTTTCAGAAATAAACAGTTAGTGCTGTCAGAGTTCTGCTGAGATTTTGAAAGTGTTGGGCCACAAGTCCACTTGGTCTGAAAAAAATAATATATAAATCATAATACATAAATGAAGTATACAATATGTAATTTCCAAACTATATTATCAACTTACAAGTGTGTACTAGTGTGTGGTAAATAGTGTGGCCCTAATTATTTTGATTGGCAACAGAATTTTTTTCAAGAACATTTACTGCCCATTAAATTTCTATACCTTCAGAACAGTGCCAGTGGTGGTTTTTGGCTTCTAAATTGCAGATTTAGAGATAGGAGTTGTAATATTGTTTTTACCAAAGCTAATTCAGTTGCTACTGGTTAAAAATAGTTTATTATCTTACATTTTGTTATCTGTGACACATTATCATAAAAAAAGAGATTTTCGACATCAAAGTAAAACCTATTCCTGTCAATACTGACTGCATTGGTCGCATTTCTTTTATGACCTGAGAATAATATGACACATATTTTGGAGACACCCTTGTACTTTCCTGGGCCATGTTCATTTTTATGCTGATGGTGCAAAATCACTTCCTTAGCAGATTTCCGAAAGCTATACCCATGTGCTCATAAATGCTTCTTTTAACAGCATGTTTATAAGACCTACATTGATATTGAGACAGTTGTAAAATAATGCTGAGTCAGGAATACATTGCTATATTGGCTTACAATCCAGGTGTACATATTGATTACTAATCTATTAACAAGGAATTTCTGAGAAATGCAGAATTTTTGTGTATGTTTCCGTTATTAATCATATTTAATTGTCTGCTTATGTATAGTGGTTATTTTGGATGTAAAACCAATTTCATCTTAATTTGTAACTTTATACTACATTTTAATAGGAATATTTACATAAATATTCATGTTTATTATAAAATTGGATGAGATTAATCAAATGTTTATATAATTGGTTTCTGGACTAATTATATGTTGTGTTTGATAGTTAATACGAGCAGTTAGTTTGTAGCACATAAGAAGGTAGAATTTGTACTCAGTTTATAACTCTAACCAAAGGGATATAGATATATATTGACACTTTTTATCGCAAAGAAATTGTAACAAAATTCACTGCATGCTATGTGAAAAGTTTTAATTCATGTTTAGTTGCTAGCTTTATGTGAAGAATAGTGGGGCAGTCATCTTCCAGGTAGCATAACATTTGTAGGTTTTTATGCATTTGCTCATCAGCCATTAACGGTATTCATTAGAAATTTAATCAAAATTTGAAATTGTAGGTAATTATCCAAGGCATACTAGTAATATACCTTTTTATATGCCTAAAGAAACTTCAGTTGTATTTAAGTATTGTGCTTGTCTGTCCATCCCTTCATTAGCCACTCTATGTCCACTCAATAACTTTTTGTGTACTGTATTGGTAAGGAAAGATGGTCAGGGCAAGAGATGACATAAATTGTTTTGATGAGATGAGGTCAAGATAATAGTTAAACTAGTGTAATATCCTTTTCCCTTTCAATAACATGGGAAGTTATTACCCTAGCTTTGTGAAGTTTGGTAGGGACATTGTCCATGTTCAATAGATGCCCTATTGAATTTGATATAATTAGGTCAAAGGTCAGAGTGATACGTAATGGAAAATCCTTGTGAGGTCAGCGCCTTGAGAAGTTTAAGCCTACATTTGTGAAATTTTGTAGGGATATTTTACCCATGACCACTGGATGACTCCTATCTGTAATTACGTCAAAGGTCAAGGTCACATTGACACAGTGTAACGTCTTTGCCCTGTCAATATGGCCTGTTTACTAGTAAGCTCGGAGATTTTATGAAAGAAAATACTGGTCATTAGATTGATTAATGTAGGAGGGCAGGTGTAAACAATTTCTTATGTGAAAAGTCCTACATTTCTCAAGGGATTTAAACCAAACTTTCACATAACTTGTTACCAGGCTCATGTTGTTGGGGCTTTGAGAATTATTGATAGAAATTGCAAAAATTTGGATTTCAACAAATTTTCACAGAACTATTTGTTATTTAAGTGACATATGCCCATCCAAGTGTAAATGATGAGTGAACAGGTAAAAATCAAAATAACTTGTCATTTGACCATAGTTGTGTTCAATTTCATATTTTACATAGGGAAATTTCTATAAATATTATTCAGAATATATTTTTTAGTCTTGAAATTAGTGAGGCAGACTTTATAATTTAGGTCATTTGAATATTGTATCATAAATAATTTCATTATCAATTATTGATCAATCACCATTACTGTATTCAGTCTTTTGAAATATATTTCTAATTTAATTCTCCTTGACAGCGAAACTGTGAGCATAAGTTTACTTTATGTGCCCTGCTACATATTGTTTGGGATTTCTGATGTAATCATTTTTTGGGAAATTTTAAATGTGTGACCATTTTGTTCATTGTTTTCAATTGTAGTTAAGTATGTTTCTCCTGTAAATTACAAACACAATCATGCTATAACTTTTCCTTTAACACATTAGGTTTATGTAGAAAACGGAACAAGAATTTTAACGAGCTGCTTTTTTTTCTCTACATTACAGCAAGATTTCGAGACCTACAAGACTGTGAATGTGATATCAAAAGAAATATTTGAGCAGATAGTGCCCCAGGACAAGGTTGAGAACCAGGAAGTGCCTCCTCCCCCACCAGCCGCTGTTACACCGTCAGGTATGTTATATCATTATAGTGATTATATATCTACAGTCTGACAAGAAAAAACTTGGCAGGGCTATAAGCGGCTGTTTCGCTGTCAGACATTGTCATAATTTCAGTGGTACATATAGGAAATATGGTGTTGCATAACTTCTAACCTAGTTAAACATAAGAAGGATATTTCTTTAATATCTCTATGCAGAATGTTTCTAACTAACAATGTTGTTTTATTCTTGATCTAAAGGTGATAAAAAATCAAGGGATGTAGAATTAATTGGCAAACAGTGCATTTGCCATTTCAGTAAAATTTTCGCTTGGCAAAATTTCAGATAAGAAAAAGAAGTTTGAGGATTCTATTGATGTAAACAAATTATGTTGGTGAGAACAATGTTTAAAAGAATTTAGTATATTTCTCCAAATAGAAACTGTGAAAGTTCCAAGTCCAAGAACCACAGAAGATGTTGTAGCTAAATCACTGCCGACGTATGTACCAAACACACCTGGTAGAAGGGATCACTGTCCCCGAACACCACGTACACCTAGACAGCGCAATGACTCTGAAAAAGTCCGATTTTATCCTGTCACGAAAGATTCAACCAAACCTCCTGATCCGCAGGTATGTAAATATATTTAGTTGAAGGATGAATTTTTTAAAAAGTAAATTTTCTATTTGTCAGGGTAGATTTTTTTTTTATGAATTTATTAAGGTCAATATTTTGTATTTAGTGTTGGATGAACCCTCAAACTGTTATTGTGACCAAAAAACACTTTTAGATTAAAATTATATATATATATATCTTTGAAGTTTGGTGTAATCTGTTGATTAAAATTGAAATAATGTTGTCTTTTTAGACACCAAGAAAGCGCAAGACAAAACATAGTAACAATCCTCCAGTAGAGGGTCATGTAGGTTGGGTGATGGACTATAAAGAACATCGTCCTTCAAGGTCCAGAAATAACTCAACTTCATACAGGTCAGTTGTTTTGTTTTACAGTAAAGCAATTTGAATGTCAAATGCTGGTGCTGGAATATTTATCTTAACTCTAATCTTGATAAATATCCTAAAAGGATGTGTCTGTCTATCAATCTGGACAAAACCAGTAATCCTGTTTAGGAAATAATGAAGATATATGTACTAACTCAATAGCACATTAGTAACATGAGTAGAATCAGGTGCTGCACACAGGCTATGGGTAACAAATTCTTAAGCCAAAACACATTTTACCTGTAATTAAACTAACCAATTGAGCATTATTAAAATAAGCTGAACGTTTCTTATATTTATTCATAATGGTGTAAAATTTTGTTTTTCAAAAATTGACCGAGGCCATCCTTTAAAAAATGTTTGTTTGCAGTAACCCGACCCAGAATTTTCAAGGTGGGTAGGTAGGTCGATTTTTTAAAAAAAAATTATTGAACTGTACTCGCAACTAGACATGGAATTTCAAAATACTTGACAATATTATATATGCTTTGATAATCTGGTAACAATTTATAAATTGATAACTGAATGCTAATTTAAGAACTACATTTAATTTCTTCTACATGAACCTTTCCTTTAGATGGGTGATGCCATCTTGGATTACATTGTGTTAAAAGCAAAAAGGACTTTCAAATAAGGCAATGGTACGGCATGAGATATTTAGAAAAAAAAACTATATCCAACTTTATTTTGGTAGTTACATTTCTATCACATTCAAACATTTAACTCATATAATTTACAGTCAGTAATCATAAAAAAGGCTTTCAGCTCAGTAACTATAACATTTGCCAGGTTAAGTTGGACAGCAAGGTTCCCATAAAATCTAAGTCAGTGGCATGACAGTGACAGCAGAAACACACTCCATTGTGCTGCTTCAGCTTGCTTGGTTAATGCCAAAGATTTGTTTTGAAGACTATCTGGGAAGTTACAAATATAAACCAGTCAATGACCCACAAAGAGTAGACTGTGTCGTCGCTGTGTTTTGAGATAAGAAGCGGTGAAACGGAAGTTAAAGATGGAAAACCAAATGTGTACTTTTCCATTCTTAAAATACCAAATGCTAAATTTAGACTGGAGATTCCAAACGTCATACTTTTCGTAAGTTTGAGCTAAATTGTGATTTTCCTGAGCCAATTTAATAATTTTGGAGCCACTTTGCTCATTGGCTCCTGCCAGCGCGAGCCCTGTCTTCAAAAGAACGAAAAGAAAGCACAAGGCATAATTTTTTGATGACAAAAAATTAAATAAAAAATTTTTTAGACCATAAAAAAGTTTTGAGTCGGGGCAAATTTCGTGAGTCGGTCGCGTTACTGCAAACAAACATTTTTTTAAGAATGGCCTGAGGATAAATATGAACACATAAACTAACATGTGATGTTTTTTATTACAGCGAGTGTGATATGGCATCCAGTTACGGATCATACGGCAGTTACAGCAGCACTCCACATGCATTCCCGAACTTCCAACACCCTTCACATGAGCTGCTCAGTGAGAACGGCTTTGTATGGCATGTCTATCATAAATATCATGCTAAATGCATGAAAGGTAAACTTCCTTATGTCATGCCAATTATCTAGCTAGTATATGTTGTCATTATATGTAATAAAAATATATGTTGCTACTGGAAAGTGCAAGTTACAGTTCATGCCACTCTAGCCCCGCTTCAGCAGAATTCAACAATTAAACATGAAAATGGTGAAAATTTTGTTTGAGCAAGTAATTATGCCCCCATTTTGAAAAAAAGGGGGTATATTGCTTTGCACTTGTCGGTCCGTCGGTCCGTAGACCAAATGGTTTCCGAGTGATAACTAAAGAACCCTTAGGCCTAGGAACTTCAAACTTGGTATGGTGATTGGTCATGACCAGTAGATGACCCCTATTGATTTTGGGGTCAAGGGGTCAAAGGTCAAGGTCACATTGACCTTGAAAGCAAAAACGGTTTCCGATCAATAACTAAAGAACCTTAAGGCCTAGGAACTTCAAACTTGGTATGGTGATTGGTCATGACCAGTAGATGACCCCTATTGATTTTGGGGTCAAGGGGTCAAAGGTCAAGGTCACATTGACCTTGAAAGCAAAAACGGTTTCCGATCAATAACTAAAGAACCTTAAGGCCTAGGAACTTCAAACTTGGTATGGTGATTGGTCATGACCAGTAGATGACCCCTATTGATTTTGGAGTCAAGGGGTCAAAGGTCAAGGTCACATTGACCTTGAAAGCAAAAAACAGTTTCCGATCAATAACTAAAGAACCTTAAGGCCTAGGAACTTCAAACTTGGTATGGTGATTAGTCATGACCAGTAGATGACCCCTATTGATTTTGGGTCAAGGGGTCAAAGGTCAAGGTCACATTGACCTTCAAAGCAAAAACAGTTTCTGATCAATAACTAAAGAACCTTAAGGCCTAGGAACTTCAAACTTGGTATGGTGATTAGTCATGACCAGTAGATGACCCCTATTGATTTTGGGGTCAAGGGGTCAAAGGTCAAGGTCACATTGACCTTCAAAGCAAAAACGGTTTCCGATCAATAACTAAAGAACCTTAAGGCCTAGGAACTTCAAACTTGGTATGGTGATTGGTCATGATCAGTAGATGACCCCTATTGATTTTGGGGTCAAGGGGTCAAAGGTCAAGGTCACATTGACCTTGTAGGTAAAAACGGTTTCCGATCAATACCTAAAGAACCTTAAGGCTTAGGAACATTAAACTTGGTATGGTGATTGGTCATGATCAGTAAATGACCCCTATTGATTTTGGGGTCAAAGGTCAAGGTCACATTGACCTTGTACATAAAAACGGTTTCCGATCAATAACTAAAGAACCTTAAGGCCTAGGAACTTCAAACTTGGTATGGTGATTGGTCATGATCAGTAGATGACCCGTATAGATTTTGGGGTCAAGGGGTCAAAGGTCAAGGTCACATTGACCTTTTAATTAAAAACGGTTTCTGATCAATGACAAAAGAACCCTTAGGCCTAGGAACTTCAAACTTGGTATGGTGATTGGTTATGACCAATCAGATGACCCCTATTGATTTTGGCGTTAAGGGGTCAAAGGTCAAGGTCACATTGACCTTGTAGGTAAAAACGGTTTCTGATCAATAATGAAAGAACCCTTAGGCCTAGGGACTTCAAACTTGAGATGGTGATTGGTCATGATCAGTAGATGACCCCTATTATTTTTGGGGTCTATGGGTCAAAGGTCAAGGTCACATTGACCTTGTAGGTAAAAATGCTTTCGGATCAATAACTTAAGAACCCTTATGCCTAGGAACTTCAAACTTGGTATGGTGATTGGTCATGACCAGCAGATTACTCCTATTGATTTTGGGATCAAGGGGTCAAAGGTCAAGGTCACAATGACCTTGTAAGTAAAAACGGTTTCTGATCAATAACTCAAGAACGCTTAGGCCTAGGAACTTCAAACTTGGTATGGTGATTTGTCATGACCAGCAGATTACTCCTATTGATTTTGGGACCAAGGGGTCAAAGGTCAAGGTCACAATGACCTTGTAAGTAAAAACGGTTTCTGATCAATAACTAAAGAACGCTTCGGCCTAGAAACTTCAAACTTGGCATGGTGATTGGTCATGACCAGCAGATGACCCCTATTGATTTTGGGGTCAAAGGTCAAGGTCACATTGACCTTGTATGTTAAAACGGTTTCCGATCAATAATAAGAGAACCCTTAGGCCTAAGAACTTCAAACTTGGCATGGTGATTGGTCATGACCAGCAGATGACCCCTATTGATTTTGGGGTCAAAGGTCAAGGTCACATTGACCTTGTAGGTAAAAACAGTTTCTGATCAATTTACTAAAAACGCCTAGGCCTATGAACTTCAAACTTTGTATGATGATTGGTCGTGACCAGCAGATGACCCCTATTGAGTTTTGGGTCAAGGGGTCAAAGGTCAAGGTCATGACCAGTAGATACTTTATAACCCTTATTAATTGTTTGATCACTGGGTCAGACATCATGCATAATAACCTTATCACATGACTAATTGGCTGCTGATAGGGGGCATACATGTTTTACAAACATATCTTGTTTGTATAGTTTTTTCATGACTGTTAGATTACAGTTAAATTTAGAAATATCAATTATGTTAAATGAAGACATCTGTCAAGTGATGAAAATAGGTTTTGCATAGACACAACTCAAACCAGAGTACTTTATTGTCTGTAATCTTGGTGGCTATACTGAGACTGTGTAGTCATCGTAAGGCCGGACATATAACATTGACATGCTCCTAGTGTAGGGTTGGGTATTTCAGGGGGTTGTAGATCTGACCTTCCTGGGATTTACTGGAGCATTGTCGAACAGAGAGATTTCTCATCGGGTTGGGAATGGATATTTTAATGGGCAAAACTAGTGTCTTTGATGTCATATTTAGTAATCTGATGACAGAGTCTTCATTATTTTAGTTGATTATAATCAGTTGATTGTTACTGTAGATCATTAAGTGTTATTAAAGTTTTAAAGCAGCATGACTCCTGATGAGCCAAGTGTTTCGATAAAATAAAGTTTGAGGAAAATGTACTAAGATTTTAGGAAAAGTAAAAAGATTCAAGATTTAAGTAACAACTTACATCTTATGTGCAGTTATGATTGATTTTTCAGTATTTAAAACCATATTTCTACTGCGTTACTAACACAGTAAAGGCAATTTTTCAAATATTTTGTCCTGATTTTGGTAATTTATGCGAGTGGTGAGTGATGTATGTAATGTGTAAATTGCTTTCTTTTTGTAATTTCACAATATTTTACTTTAAATACATTTTCAATTTTTTCATGAAAATAAGCACGAGTCTGGAGGTGTGCTGCTTTAATATGATTTAGCTAATTAAGTTATTGCATTTTGTGTTATTTCAGAACGTAAGAAGGTTGGAGTTGGTTTATCACAAGAGATGAACACTTTATTCCGGTTTTGGTCATTCTTCCTACGACAGCATTTCAATAAGAAAATGTACACAGAGTTTAAAACTTTAGCAGTAGAAGACTCTGCAGAGGGGCACAGGTTAGTAAAGTTAAGACCGTCCAGGATTTATAATTGGCAAAAGGGTCTCTTTGGCCAAGTGGCTGTGATTGTTGAATTTGAACACCTTGCCTCACCCCCATTGTTGGTTAAAAAAGTCCTGTGGATAATGGATTCTAATGAATGCGAAGAGGGCACAGATATTTATACTACACTTGTATGATATAAATTTGGTTGTTCTAAAATTTCATCATTTTATACAAGTTTGTAACCACTGTAGTACAGTGATGAAATTAACACTGGATTTACTTTAATTTAACCCTTCCAGTGCTTAATATCTCTAAAAGATTTATGGCTGTTTCAATTCGGACAAATCCATTATTCATTTAAGGGAAAGATTCAAAATATTTACTGAATAAATAGCAAAACAGTGCAGAATATGATCAGATAGCATGGAAGTGCCAGAGGATCTTGGTCTGTACTGATCCCATTGTTAGATTCTGAAGCTGTCACAGGCTATGATGTAATAGTGGTCTGTAAATAAGGAAATATATTTGAATGAATACCCAGCTTTGAAAAACGGCTAGGAGAGTCTGATATGTTTTTCAGTTTGTAAGCCCAAATATATATATCCAGTATTGTACGGAACTTTGATAAAAAAACCTTACTTTATACCATTATCATCTTTGTTTTGTTAGCAATTATAGTTTTATTCTTCACAATACACTGTCTTATATTTGTTCCCTCATGTTTATTATAGAAGTATTACGAGACAGCACGGTAATCTAGAATGTCTTATAATAAGAGGCAGATTCTTAACCTTTTCACAGTGTTTGGTCTGTATAAAAAAAATTCCATGTAAATGCTTGATATGCAATATATGAAGAAGTCTGGTATTGCTTAGTTATGTAATAGGAATAGAATAGGTTACATTATTAAATCATGTGCCTCTATTTTCTTTTCAGATACGGTGTTGAATGTCTATTTCGGTATTTTAGCTATGGATTAGAAAAAAGATTTCGACAAGATTTATTTAAAGATTTCCAGGAAGAAGTTATACGAGACTATGAGATTGGTGAGATACTGTATTATTACGTTATATTATGTATAGGTTGTTAGAACCTTGAAGTAGCTGCCTATCTGGCTCAACCGTAACTGTTTACAGCGGTAACAAGTGTTGCATAAGTTACCTAAGTGCTGGATATTCATGTCTGTGATTGCAACCAGTGTTTTGTTCTTTTTCTTGCATATTACACAGAAATGATGAAAAACAAAAAATTCTAATTAGCGCTATTTTCTTATGGAAGCATATGATTTTACAGCTTTATATTTCATGACAGCAAAATGACTCTGTTCAAAGCCAGAGACGGGTTCATAAAAGCAGCAGAATGATGTTAATTAAAGCAGGTGACTCGTGTCAGCACACTGGCAATCACTTGAAAACCCAGTCTATCATGCTTAATATATTTTTACACAGATAAAGAAAAGGCTTTTGTATTAAGGGGGAGGGGAAGAAACTTACGTCTAGATTAATATTCCATGTTAAACTAATTGTCATGTATGAAAACAGTTATGTAGTTATGTAAGGAGTAATGTAAGAAATGATTAACAATGTTTGATTAAAATCTACAATGTATTTGTACAGCTATAACAAATATTTGTTTCATCTACAGGCCAACTGTATGGTTTAGAAAAATTCTGGGCATTTTTGAAGTACTCCAGGAAACATGTTGATGTGGATCCCAAACTTAAACAATGGCTTAGTAAATATAAAAGACTAGAGGACTTCAGAGTAGATGTAAGTTTGAAACCTTTGAATTGTTACATAATATTCTACTGCATATTCCAATTTAGAATGAGTACTGCCAACACCCTGGTGTAGTCTGTCGGACCAAACTTGTAATTTGCTTGCTCAAATTATTTCAGAATTAATAATATTAAAACAAAGTTATACAAGTCCATTTTACAATCATACAAAGTCACAATACATTATCATAGAGGAATGTCTAAACTTTTATATTGCTGTTTAAGATTCTTTATTCGTGAAGAAATTTCTACTTAACAGTGTCATACAGGAAGTCTGAAATGGTTTGAATTCAATCTTCAATAAGTATTTCTAAAAGACAGTTGAGGTTGTCCTTAATGAATTGTTTGTCACTTCCCTCGGATATTTTTGGGTTGTGTTTATAGGTTTGTAAATTCTCAGAAATCTGTATTTTTGTCTGAACAATCATAGTGATTACATATCACAATCATAGTGATGGAGGACAATGACTATAGTGATACAAAAGAAATAGTGTGTTGGCAATTCATAAAGCAACAAGGAAACACTGTTTTAGCACATTTAGGTTTTAATTTTTTCTCATTGATGGCTTACATCGTTTGATAAAGTAAATATTGCTGTGCAATGGTAGGTATGCTTTCCAGAATGATGATTTTTCTCTCTCTTTCAGAAACTAGTTTAAATTTATTTTCTCAAGTTAGGAATAATTATTGATTTTTGCTCCTGGTATTTCTGATTTAAATGGTGTCATTGTTTTGTGAAAACTTGTTTCTTTTCATATTTTTGAGACAAATTAAGTTACCTGTATGTTTTCTTTTATACTCTACTAGTGTATATATGTTGCATTTTTTAACTTCAGTCTGTTGAAGAGGATACACATATAGTGCATCACTCCAGCCTTTCTTCTACTGGCCATAAAGTACGTCATAGCTCAGGACAGAGTTCTGGCCAGTCAAAACCCTCCCATTCTAAGTCTAACCAATCACATGCCAGAAGTGGAAGCCAATCACAGCAGTCCTCTCATGGTAAAAACAGTTCTAGCCAATCACAGCAAGGTTCACACAGTAAAAGTTCAGATAACACTAAAACTAGCCAATCAACTGCTGGAAATAAAAGTGGTGATAATAAAACTGGCCAATCACAGCAATCAGCTAGGAGAAGGACAAATTCAAACCAGTCACACCATAAAGGAACCTCGAGTGCATCACATCAGTCTAAAGGAGCTAGCCAATCGGAAAAGCCAACACAGGATACTGCACAGAGTAGTAGCCAATCAAATAAGGCCGTAGAAAAGAAACCTGATGGACAAACTAAAAAAGCTGAACCTTCAAAAAAAAGTACTGCAGAAAAAGACAAGAAATGATTTAGCTTGTTGTAAGATAAACGGACAAAATATCCTGCAAAAATGAAAAAGAAAGACATCTTATATGTTTATATATGTGATGAGTGTTTGATTTCTTTGTATTTAATGGGAAAATAAAAAAAGGGTTTAAATCAAGAAAACAATTCTGTGATAGAAGGAATATGTATTAGTACAGACATTTTGAATTGAAAAGGAAAATGAAGAAAATGGAATGCTAGCATTAACCTCAGTTTATTCTTGTTTACTAACTAGACTCTTTTTTTCATACCTTTATGTAATGTCTTAGTTACAATGTGAAAGTTTGATGAAGTTGTGTTTTGGCAGTCTTTTAAATTCATATCAAAATTAGTTAAATCAAATAATAAGTAACATTTTTTTAGAAGAGTTTGACAATTCTTGTACATAACCAATAAAACTTATGTTTGAATTCTTATCTTAATATTGAAATTAAGGCTTGTATTATTTTACTGGAAACAATTTGTTGAAGTGTCTTTGACCATAATAAAAAGAAATATTAAAACATGATGTAAGTTTGACTTGCCTCAAACAGGACAATAAAGGAAAGTTTTTAGCTTGGTAAGCAGTGACGTTTGGGCAGGCTTGAGTAAAGATAAAAATGCATATTTATGAAGGTGTAGCAATGAGAATTTTGTGTATTTGACAAATTTCATTATTTTTGTTTCATTTAACAAGGCATGTGCTAGTGTTTAAACTTTCAAGCTTGTTTATTATAATTATATACCCGTCTCACTTAGCTAATTCCTATTTATTAGGAGAAATTAATGTTTCAGATCTCTCATGACAGTTACTATGTTTGTATGTTCTAGAGACTTTTCATTAAGATATTTAACGGTTTGTAGAGTACAACTTGTACAGTTTGTTGAGAAACATTTCTGTTCTAAGTTGTACAAGATATTTGCAACAAGATTGCAAATTCAAAGACATTTAACTTGTATAATGTAGCTCCCAGTGCTCAGTTAATGTATAATTGATAATGACTGTTAGACAGGTGTAAAAAGAAATAATCAGATATTGTCATTGATAAAGTAAAAAAATCTTTTCAACATCTGTCTCCTTCCTGGCAGTTTGTATCATATAATAACATGGGTAAAATACAATCTTAGTTATCCTTTTCAACCACTCTTTATACATGATTTTTATAGGGGTAGGAATAAAAAAAGAAACTTAGTTTTGATGATCTTGTGACAGAATTAAAGTACACTAACAACAACTGTAATAGAGGTGGTGTGAGGGGTTCCATAGCTTAGCTTGTCATTAACTTTGACTTCCCCTCACTGCTGTGAGTTTGAATCCAAGGATTGACTTCCCCTCTCTGCTGTGGGTTTGAATCTAAGGGTTGACTTCCCCTCACTGCTGTGGGTTTGAATCTAAGGTTCTGCTGTGGGTTTGAATTCAAGGAAGCTTTGTAGGTGGCTTACGGATAGTTGGTGCATCTTCTCTGGTGCCCATTATTACCTTAAAAAGATATAGGGAGGGGCATCTGAGGTTTTCCCACAACTGTAATGCTCGAACGTTGCCTTAAGACTTTTCAGTGCAACTTAACACCTAAAACTGACCAGAAAGACAGTTGCAGTTTTCTATTTCTTAACGTACTGGAACTGACTGAGTTGCCTTTCCCTTCAAGTTTTATATTGGTGCCGTGTGACCAGGCTGTTTGCTGTTGGTAGCCAAGCTTTTGTATTTACGGTATGGAAATACCCCTTAATCTTCAAATGAACTGTTCCAAATTCAAAGGAGGGCAAATCCACAACACACTTTTGATGGGTTAAAGGTATCTATCTACACCTGTATATTGATGTCATTGTGAGGCTGTACACTTCTGTTATGTTAGTTAATGAGCCATTGATTATTCTTGTTAATGTATGATGTTAAAACGTAAGTGTTGCAGTTTTGTTGCAGTTATCTTAAGGGGAAACCTTGTGGCGAGGACAAACTGTAATATTAATGTCATATATTTGCTATTATATACATAAAAAAAACAATAAAAATTACAAAACCCCACAAAAAAAGTTAAAAAATACCCAAAAAAAAGAGAGAAGTATCACCATGAGATATGGTTTGATGGTGTTTTTTTCTTGTATATTAAACATTACTTATATTTAAATTTTTTTATTTTTCTTTATAGAAATGTCGCTAAATGCATTTTTATTTTCCACTTTTTATTGTTTAATCAGTAAGATTATTTTATATCAACATGAAGAATACCAGAGTCCGTCATTAATTAATTGGACTGTTAGGTGAGGTCTTCATATTCCTTTAGAAACATTATTTCCATTTCATCACTGTTATTATTTAGCTTTTATTTTTTCGATGACAGAAGAGCATATTTATGAGCTTGCAGTAACATGAATGAAAAAATGACTCTGATTTGCCTATATGATTATTTGTACATGATGGTTTCACTAAATACATGAAATAAATAGGGTGCTAAATTTGTAACTGAAGCAATTTAGGGACTGAAAACTGCTATGAAGAAATACTATATATCCAATTGAAAATGTAACTTAGTGTTTTTGATATTGTTCCTATTGTTCTTTCTACATTTTTACTTTGATGCCTCTTTTACCTCACATTTATTTTATCATTCAGGTTTTAAATCTAATGGTAGGGATCATCTAATATTTCACGCCCTTTAACCTTTAGAAATGCCGAGAAAGTTATTAAATTATGTCCCATGATAACAGTTAAATACATTTTCTTTTCTGTGTTTTTTTTTATATCTTTATTTTCCTTGTTGTTAGTGACTGTAATGTAAAAGCTAACTAATACATTTGGTTAGCGAGTGAATCGTGTGCTTTTCTGATTAAAGATATATGCATAAAGTAACCATTGTTATATAGTCTATGATACGTTTGTATTTAATTTGTACATATGCAATGAAATTGAATGAAAGCTAATCTGCTTGACTGGTATTCCAAGTTGTTGGGTTTTTTGTCTCTCAATAAGTTTTATTATTGACATTTTATAATATGTTTATACAGCTCAATTTTGAAAAGAGATTCCATGTGATACAGTGAATATTCTCAACGTACAACTCTAGTTGAGTACATTTTGAATACTAAATAAGTCTCACATGTTAATCATCTTATATTTCCGTTAACTTACTGGAAAATAAAAGGTTTTTCTAAAGGGCAGAAGTGGATTCAAGTCTTGAGGAAAGAGAGAAGAAAATTCATTATGTCTATAGCAAAGCACAAGTTAATTTATAAGAAAATTGGCATTTAACTATGAAAAGTTTTAAAGAATAAATTTAGTGTATTTTACATTATGTATTATGTATTAATTTCAAACTTACAGCCATATTTTACACGAGAACATATTGTGCATCTCACAAGATCTCAGCAGTTGCTGTATAGCTCTGTATTATATATAGATGGATGGATTTGTAACCAGATTTATAATAGTTAATTCACAGAGAGTGAAGAAGATAACCGACAAAAATACTGTTATATGTTCAATAATTGTTGAGTTTAATTGATTGTTAAAGATTCTGTTACACTATTTTGTACATAGTCCAGTACTGGTTAAAAACCACTTGTTAACAATTAGTATCAGATATATTGCCATAGTAACACAATATAGTCAATATTTCATATCCTTACCTTGGGTCTTTCTTTACGATTTAGGTTGAAAAGTTGGTATATGACCTAAGTTGATCTTGTGACATAAAACTAACAAATTAAGTTAATGCTGATTTTTGTTTTCACACTAATCTGTAGAGTAAATTTGATGGAAACCGAGAAATGCCTTCCCAGTTGCTTCCTTGAAAAGTGTTTGCTTTATGATTGCCTGTCAAGTTATTTTTAACTCGCAAATATTCATTATTTCAATCAAGTAACATTTTGGCTACAATGTATTTATAATATCTATATGACTTAACTTGCAATAAATTTGTTATAAAGAAAGAAAGAAAAGAAAACATTCTTCTTAAAAAAAGACATACAAAAAGATAATTTTATTGATTATATATGTATATAAAAAAGCAGCTAAACTGACTAAGGTATCCCCGATTTATTGTTTCTTTTATAGTATTAACCTTTTTATCTTGTTTTGTTTAAACTCGGTGTTGTCATTATTCAGTCATGTGGTACGAGGGATGTAACCTTGTATATAGTTCCATTACAATTCCATTTTTCACAACATTTTGTTGTTTTCTTTCGCAAGAATGTGCTTTTTTCAATTACAGATCATATCGTATTGTATATTTGCATAATTTTCGGTATTGTATTGAAATATTGGCAACAATGGTATAACTTGTACCATTTAGTTCAGATTTGTCTGTGCAATTATTGTTAAAAATATGTAAGTGCTTCACTGGCTTTGCTTAAAGCATTGATATAAATGAAGCACTTTCATTCAGTGAAAAAAAAGGGAGAGAGAGAGAGAAATTGCACTAATATTTATAACAAGAGTTGATTATCAGTAACTTGAGCACATGAAAAGTATAAATGTTGTTACAATGTTTTATAAAGGTGCTTTCCTTGTGAGACGATTGAGTTGAGAGTATAATATTTGTGCTATATATATTGTTTTCTTATTTCCGATGTGTTCTCAGTTTGCTTTGCAATTTTGATATATATTATAATGTGTCAGTTTTACCATGTTGGGCTTTTATTTTTTCTAATAATCTGTATATGATAATTGTTTTAGTGTAATTATTTTATTGTACCTACTAAAACCACTTTATTAGAGTTACAAATTTAAATGAGCCGTATCACGACAAAACCAACATAGTGCATTTGCGACCAGCATGGATCCAGACCAGCCTGCGCATCCGCGCAGTCTGATCAGGATCCATGCTGTTCGCTATCAGTATCTCTACTTGTAATAGGGTTGGTAAGCAAACAGCATGGATCCTGATCAGACTGCGCGGATGCACTGGCTGGTCAGGATCCATGCTGGTCGAAAACGCACTATGTTGGTTTTGTCATGACGCCGCTCAAATGTCTCCAGTAAACAAGAATTTGTGTTATTCAAGTTTCATGCTTTATGTCAGGATCTGAATTTTTCTCTTAAATCTGAAAATTTATATTTACCAGGTAGATAACCGAAGGTGTGTCAGGTGATAGACTTGTATTGCCAATAAACCATTATTTACTAAAGTACTTCAACTTATTTTACATTAACACACCTGGCAATGACAAATTTCGAGTTAAATTTTGAAAATTTGATGTAAAATTCATGATGTTATTTGTAGAAATACAGGATGATTGTTTATTTTTTTCCTCTAAACCGTAATATTTGTATGTAAATGAGAAAAATAGATTTATTTCTAAATGATTTCCATGTGGTAATGGAGGCATTTCCTCATGATTAATAGTAAAAGGTGTAAAATAAAAGTTAATTAATACAGTATAAACATGTATATTTGTTTCCCCCTAATTGATTTTTGCTTCATGTGTAGGATTAGGTCATTAAATTCTCAAAAAAATCAAAACATTTGTTATTGTTTGTTACTTCATATAATACTATATGTATATGGAGAGTGTCTGTGGCAGAGTGCTAAAAGTTGTTGACTTCAAACCACTTGCCCCCTCAACACTGTAGGTTCAAATCACAAAAGGGACTCTCGATTCTTTCATGTGAGGAAGATAACCAGCTAGCTAGGAATGTCGGTTCTGCTCGTGTCTGCAATAATGCAAGGAGGGCCACTTGAGGTCTTCCTTCACTAGTAAAACTTGAAAGTCACCATATGACCTTTACAGTGTTGGTGCTACTTGAAGCCCAACCAAAAACAAAGTGTAAGTGTATTGATTGTGACTATAGTTGCTTGCTTCTCTGCGTTTGAATCTTGCTATAGATGCTAAATTTCACATGAATAAGATATTTCTGGCTTGCTTTCAGTTCTACTTAATTGTCTTGTTAGTGCCCGAAATATCTGTCGTCGGAGATACTCTTCAACAAGTTAAGCTTAAAAATTAACTTACAGTGTTGGTGAGACTTTAAACTGACCAAAGAACAAGTGTTTCCTGCATGTGTTACTGAAACCTAAATGGGCTATCAAAACCCAGTTCTAGTGTCCCTTCATTGCCTTAACTCGAAATTGTGTAAAAGATAATCAGTTTTCAACTGTTATTAGTTAGGATTATAGCAACAGTTGTACAGTTGTTAAATAATTGCTTTATATTTACAAGAAATATGATTGTACATCACTCAAGTATCAAATGTAAGAGTTGCAGTGGCTTGTATATGGTTCTCCCCATTTGCTGTTCCTTCAATGATACATAGATGGCTGTCTTCCTTCATCAGTAAAAGCAGGAAAGTGTCCATTGGACCTTAATTATCAGTGCCGGTATGATTTGCACAGTTTTTATCAATACAGAGATTTAAATTTGTGGCCGAGAGATTAACGCGTAGGACTAGTAGTAATCTAAGGATTGTGTCGTTGGTTCAAATCCTGTTGGGCAAGTTGTTGTTTCCTTGAGCAAAAAACTTAACATTTATTGCTTAGTACTGGCTGGTTCCAGGAACAGATTCGAGTGTTTTTAGCTCACCTTGCACAAAGTGCAGGTGAGCTTTTAGGATGGCCAACCAAATGGCGTCCGTCGTCTGTCGTCCGTCCACATTTTAAATATTCTAAGGACATCTTCTATGATACCGCAAGGCCAATGTTAATGAAACTTGGCAGGAATACTCTTTGTATGAAGCTCTATCAAGATTGTTCAAAGAATTCCATTTCATGCAGAACTCTGGTTGCCATGGCAACCGAAAGAAAAATCTTTAAATATCTTCTTTTAAAAAACCATAAGAGCTAGAGCTTATATATTTGGCATGAAACATCTTCTAATGAGTGTCTACCAAGTTTGTTCAAATAAAAGCCTTAGGGTCAAAATTGGTCCCGTCCCAGGGGGTCATTGATTTTCCCTATATGCATATAGTAAAAACTTAAAAAATCTTCTTTTAAAGAACCCAAAGAGCTAGAGCTAAGATATTTGGCATGAAACATCTTCTAGTGAGTGTCTACCAAGTTTGTTCAAATAAAAGCCCTGGGGTCAAAATTGGCCCCGGCCCGGGGGGTCATTGATTTTCCCTATATGCATATAGTAAAAACTTAAAAAATCTTCTTTTAAAGAACTGTAAAAGCTAGAGCCTAGATATTTGGCATTAAACATCTTCTAGTGAATGTCTACCAAGTTTGTTCAAATAAAAGCCCTGGGGTCAAAATTGGCCCCGCCCCAGGGGGTCATTGATTTTCCCTATATGCATATAGTAAAAACTTAAAAAATCTTCTTTTAAAGAACCCAAAGAGCTAGAGCTAAGATATTTAGCATGAAACATCTTCTAATGAGTGTCTACCAAGTTTGTTCAAATAAAAGCCCTGAGGTAAAAATTGGCCCTGCCCCAGGGGGTCATAGATTTTCCCTATATGCATATAGTAAAAACTTAAAAAATCTTCTTTTAAAGAACCCAAAGAGCTAGAGCTAAGATATTTGACATGAAATATCTTCTAGTGAGTGTCTACCAAGTTTGTTCAAATAAAAGCCCTGGGGTCAAAATTGGCCCCGCTCCGGGGGGTCATTGATTTTCCCTATATGCATATAGTAAAAACTTAAAAAACTTCTTTTAAAGAACCGTAAGAGCTAGAGCTTAGATATTTGGCATGAAACATCTTCTAGTGAATGTCTACCAAGTTTGTTCAAATAAAAGTCCTGGGGTCAAAATTGACCCCGTCCCAGGGGGTCATAGATTTTCCCTATATGCATATAGTAAAAACTTAAAAAATCTTCTTTTAAAGAACCCAAAGAGCTAGAGCTAAGATATTTGACATGAAACATCTTCTAATGAGTGTCTACCAAGTTTGTTCAAATAAAAGCCCTTGGGTCAAAATTGGCCCCGCCCCAGGGGGTCATTGATTTTCCCTATATGCATATATAGTAAAAACTTAAAAAATCTTCTTTTAAAGAACTCAAAGAGCTAGAGCTAAGATATTTAGCATGAAACATGTTCTAATGGGTGTCTACCAAGTATGTTCAAATAAAAGCCCTGGGGTCAAAACTGGCCCTGCCCCGGGGGTCATTGATTTTCCTTATATGTGTATAGCAAAAACTTAAAAATCTTCTTTGAAAAAACCCAAATAGCTTGAGTTTAGATATTATACATGAAACATCTTTAAGTAAATATCTACAAAGTTTGTTCAAATAAAAGCCCGGGGGTCAAAACTGGCCCTACCCCAGGGGTGTCATTGTTTTTAACTATATGTGTATAGTAAAAACTTAAAAATCTTCTTTTAAAAAACCAAATGAGCTAGTACTTAGATGTTTAGCATGAAACATCTTATTATGGGTGTCTACCAAGTCTGTTCAAATAAAAGCCCTTGGGTAAAAATTGGCCCGGGGGGGGGGGGGGGGGGGGGGGCTATATACAGGTGAGCGACCTCAGGGCCATCATGGCCCTCTTGTAATAAGCTTGTAGCTTCCAACACCATCAAACTAAAAACTAAACTAAATTGAAAATTATTTAAGATGGAGTAATGGTTCTCTTGCAATGCACCCTATCTAATTATTTCGCTGGAATCACTATTTTTGGTATACAGTTGCTTAAATATTTAACATTGATCTCCAAATGCGACATTGACCTCGGATGTAGGGGTGCCAATGTCATTCATGACGCATCATCTTATTGTGAACATCTGTGCCAAGTTTTTTTCAAAATCCCATGATGGATGAAAAAGTAATGGACCTAACATAAAATATACATAACTTCCATCAATGTTGACCTTTGATCTCTAATTGGAGGTCCGGGTCAGGGTGTTCTGAATGGCTTGTTGTCTTATTATGGTGACAATTGTACCAAGTTATTTCAAAATTCCTTGATACTGTAGGAATATTTTTTCCTGGTCTTATTCCATTCATTGAATTTAATAATTTAAGCATAACATTGCATACTTCAATTTTTTTTTTTATCATTACAGGATGTCCTTTACTATGTGAGTTTTAGTATTTCATTATATATAGACACAAAGTTTTTGGTATTTCATTTTCTTAGATACATGTATTTGATACTATAAGAGGTTTCAATCAAGTAATATGTATCATAGTCATACTGTGGACAATATTAATTCAACAAAGGCCAGCAATTAATACAGATAACACACTGAGGATTTTGATGACATTGTATGTGCATAATATCCTTATTTTATTTATATTAAACATTCATGTAGTTTCATTATACTCTAACAAACAAGTATAATGCCATTCCAATATCACCCTTTCTATTTTCTTGTCTGGAAGTAATTAGAAAACTTGTATCTAAAAGAATTATCTGACAACAGAAAAATCAACACAAACTCTTCTTATCAACTTTTATTTCCAGCCATTAAATAAGATGGCACAATAGTGTGTAAATTTGTGATGTCAAATTATATATAAGATACATATATATGTATTTACAGACATATATACATGTATATATAGATAAACATACAACAATACATTTGAATGTGATAATATGACAACATGAAAACAAAACAAAACACTGACAGCATCACCTGATGTATTAACAAACCTCTAAATTTATCTTCTATTGTAAAAAACTATCTAATTTATTGATATGAAAAATAAATAGGACCTCAATTTTGATTGCATTATCATATAATATTGCACATGTTCAGATGTAAAGTTTAATGTTACAAAGAAAGCCATATGCCTGAAGAAAGTTGGGCCCAAGCAGTTAAATATGAACATCTGAACTCCATGTGCAAAATCATGCATCAATGCCTTCAATATTGATATATAATCCTCTCAAATAGTTTTGCCTTGAAAAATAAAAATAGAGTGTGAAATGGTGGAAAAACAACATTTTTTTAATCATCAACAATAATTGGATGAAACATTCTGTTGTTTCACTATAGATCAGTTCTTGTTTAAGCATTGCTCTGAAAATGTATACAAAAAAACTTACAAATGTGGAAATTTTTAACAACTCAGTTTTACTTTTTTCTGATATAATGGGTGTTCATATTAATTTGGCATCAATAAAATTCACAACTTTTCTAAAGAAACCACAATGATAATGAGAATTTGTCAAACACTTTGCTAAAGTCTGTGACATATAGTGAGTATCTGTCACAAAAAATGGGCATCTCTAGGACAGTGTCACATCAAATGAGCATCTGTCACAAAAAAGGGCCTCTTAGACACCTCTTAGACAATGTCACATCAAGTGAGCATCTGTCACAAAAAGGGCCTCTTAGACAATGTCACATTGAGTGAGCATCTGTCAGAAAAAATGGCCTCTTAGACACCTCTTAGACAATGTCACATTGAGTGAGCATCTGTCACAAAAGGGGCCTCTTAGACAATGTCACATTGAGTGAGCATCTGTCAGAAAAAATGGCATCTCTTAGACAGTGTGCATCACATCAAGTGAGCATCTGTCACAAAAAAGGGCCTCTTAGACAATGTCACATTGAGTGAGCATCTGTCAGAAAAAATGGCATCTCTTCGACAGTGTGCATCACATCAAGTGAGCATCTGTCACAAAAAAGGGCCTCTTAGACAATGTCACATCAAGTGAGCATATGTCACAAAAAGGGCCTCTTAGACAATGTCACATTGAGTGAGCATCTGTCAGAAAAATGGCCTCTTAGACACCTCTTAGACAATGTCACATTGAGTGAGCATCTGTCACAAAAAATTGGCATCTCTTAGACAGTGTCACATCAAGTAAGCATCTGTCACAAAAAATGGGCATCTCTAGGACAGTGTCACATCAAGTGAGCATCTGTCACAAAGATGGGCATTTCTAAGACAGTGTATGTCACATCAATTGAGCATCTGTCACACAATTACCTTCTGTCCAACAATGCGAACATCTCTCATAAAATGTGAACTTCTCTCACTAAAGTGTAAGACTATCAAATAAATCAATCATAAAAAGAGGAAGTTATCACAAATAGAATCAAATTTACATATTGTATCCTCATGAATAAAATTCTCATATACATTCTCTTAATATGAAGAATTTATTTAAGTTATTAAGTAACTGTATAAATATATATGAATTATTTGCTTTTTTATTTCAGTATGAATGTAAAATACTGTGCACACTTGACATGTTGGCACTTCTTTTATAAATGATTTACAAACACAATATATACATGATATAATGAGATCATTAACTAAATCTTACATTACAACATATTGTTTGTCTAACTAACTGATAGGCAACTACCTTCATACTTGATAATGATACAATTAACAGTCTAACAGCTTCTATGGTTCTGTCATTTAACATGGATAATGTTTGGTAGTTTACAGAATTAGAAATGCAATATGACCATGGATTAAATGAGTTCTGCTCCAAACTGTTTGCAAAAAGTTTACAATAAGGGACATATCTTTTTGAATAAAATTAGACGTGAACCAAATAAGATATGTAAAGTTGGACCTGATATTTGACATTTTGAAATGTATCATATAAATAGGTTATAACTGTTATATTATAAGATGGTAGACAGCATATTTTTTCAAACTGTTCATAAGATTTAATATTCCCGTAGAAAATCTGTATATACAATTTAACCATTAGAAGTAATAATGGCAGCCCAGTCTAATCATATTATATACCATTAGCTCCTTTCATTTAGAATGATGATACTGACAAGTAACTCTGACCCTGCTGAAATTGTGTTTGCCCAGCTTTGACTTTGGAACAATTCATTCAATGTTTAGGGAATGTCAGTTTAAAAACAACAAAGGTTGAACTAACCATAGTGTAATGCCTGGTAAGACCAGGTGGTAAAGGTTTTCAGTTCCTGCAGGATCAGGGTAAATGGTTTAAATTTAAAAGTAGGGCAAACTCATTATACATGTTCAACAGGTTGCAGCTTCAAACATAAAAATTAATACCTATATAACACTGAAACAACACATAAATATATCACTTGATAATGTCATTTTAACAATCAATAATAAAGCTAAATTAATTCACCTTTGGTATATAATGTTTATCAAATTTCAACAATATAATTGTTTCATCATTAACATACTCATAAAAATGTAAGTTAAACATTTGAAAAATCTCAACTTTGACATTTAAACAGTGAAGAATATTTTCTAAGAAATAGTAAAATTTATTTATGCTATATTATTGATCAAGATATGGCAGAGTTTGGATGAGAGAAAAATAAATTCACAAGTGACAAGCATGAGCAATTTAATTTTTCTCACCTGACCAACTACTATAGCCAATATTTCAACCACTAGTAAACATACTTATAATGTTACAATTTCCATTCTCCTTAATACAGCAATCTGTTGTAATCAATATTTAAAAGGCAAAACAAGGAGGTAAAAATAATCAGATATGGTGACATCTACCTGATGCTAATAATAAATATCCATATTCCTTAAGACAGGCAAACAAAATATATGCATGATTTTATAATAAAACTTGCAATCATGAAAATTCTGCTGGTGCCATCACAACTTTCAAAATTGATACGGAATATAACATTTCAATATCAAAGGGTATAACCCTACAGGTGGAATGCTCATACTTGACAATCCCATAAGTGTCCTATTCAACTTAAATATCAATATGCCATAATACAAATTGCAAAATATGCAGTAATACTTCACTTGGCCTGCCTGACATGCGAGTATTTAAATACATTTATCAATAATTTATTATATCATTTTACTATATATATCTTATAATTTCATCTTCAGTTTATTTTTGGCAAGATAAAAGACCTATCTAGACCTATTCATAGCTAAATATGAGAATATGTGCATTAAAAAATATCTCTTGAAATGATATATACATTTGCCACAGTAATATTTGGAAGGTATATGATACACTTAATGACCTATATACAAAATGTATGTAGTTTATCTTGCAGAACTTTTTAATCATCAATATCTAAAATGATAAACAATGTAACTATGTGATAAAATCTTTATATCTTTAATTAACACACCACAAATACTGAGACACCCAAATAAAAAAAAAATCTATTTTTTATCACCCGTATTGAAACAAAATAAGTTATTAAAATGGACGGAAGAATAAGCAAGTCACAATTATATGGAAATACAATGTAACATAAAACAATAGCAAAAAGAATGAGACTGAATTAAATGAGCTGTGTCATGACAAAACCAAATTAGCGCGTTTGCGACCAGCATAAATCCAGACCAGGCTGCGCATCTGCGCAGTCTGATCAGGATCCATGCTGTTCGCTATTAGTTTCTCTACTTGTTATAGGGTTTGTAAACGAACAGCATGGATCCTGATCAGACTGCGCAGGCTGGTCTGGATCCATGCTGGTCGCAAACGCTGATTTATGCTGGTTTGATTAAGAAATAATATATCCCAAACTGTGATTTTATTGCTCAATAACATCACTGTTTGGAGTTCGGATGCGGGGAATTATATCACGAGGGCGTAGCCCGAGTGATATAATGATGCGCATCCGAACGACAAACAGTGATGTTATCAAGCAATAAAATCACCGATTTGGATATATTATTTCGATTCTAACACGACATCAACAAATAAATGATGCCGTACATGATAATTAGATAAACTGCGCCTGATTGGTTTCCGTACTTATTTTCAGCGCGTCACATTTTTAGTGGTTACGTCACATGTATAACGATTACGTCACATATCTAAATATAGAACGTCAAACAGTGATTTTATAGCATAATAATACACACTTTCGGTTCTTCTATGTTCAATAGGGCAAAATGCGGGTCGTGTTAGAATATTGCTTTTGTCATGACGAGCCTCAAATGTTGCAACATTAACGCATTTAATGACATACACTTTCCTCCACATACAATTTATTCTCTTCTGAATCCAATATACTCTTATTAATTAATATCTGAAAAATTGATGTATATATATAATGTGTACTTCAAGTGTTCTACATTGTACAGATATATTTCTTGTTTCCTCTAAATAAATACAATGATGTAACACAATTTTATAAATCTGTCATTTTATTACACATGCACACTTATTTAAAAATATCAAAAAAAGAATAAATATACTTTATGATCTAATAATTGTTTCCGGATTTTCAATTACCCAACAATTCTTTCTTTTAAAAAATTATCATAAATATCATCATGGAGTGTATAAAGTCACTGCTGAGCTTTAAGGTTAATTAAATAAAATAAACATTTACAAGGTAGTAACAATTAAAGTAGCAGGGGGGAAAACAACATAAAAAAAGACTAACAGAAAAGATAAATTATAGGATTATATAATGCGAGAAATATTGTAAAAAAATGCCATTGCATATGATATACAATTATTAAACAAAATAAAACAAACCCATTGACCAAACAGGAAAAACAAAACTATAATGACATAAATGGAAGGTTGTCCTCAGAAAATTTATGCTGATAGTATGAAATTTGTCACTTTGGAGTATTTATAACATCACAAAATTTATTAAAGATTATATCTAACTATACATTTACACAAATAAATTTACACCTTTCTGTTTTTCTAACATATAAAAACACACACACATTAGTAGTTCACGGAACTATAAGAAATCTTTGGCAGATAGAGACTAGGTCATGTGACCAATGCAGCAAGGGTCATGTGACGTCTAATTTGATCACATGATTACTTTTAAGTAACTCTGCAAGACAAAAGTTCAAAATGTATATAAAAAAATATTGAACACATAGAATGATATGGAATTTTTTGCAGTGCATTCTATAGTATCTTGAGAACAAGTGATGGGAAGTTATCATTGAAAATTGTGGTATAATAATTGAATTGAAAAAAATTATTTTATCTTTATTCATAAACATTAATATATGGATAACATGATAGACATAAAAAGTAAAATCAATGTTTCATGATCTCTTTCTATTTTTCATTAAAACTGAAAGCACTTAATAGAAGGAAAGTGACAATCACGTCATTATATGGCATTCAAGAATTTATGTCCCTCATCCCCCGTTTGTCTATATATCCCCGAGATTTGCCACTTTTTATAGGTTTAAGGTCTGATTCTCTTGGAGAGATATACATGTCACTATCTTCACCTAACACTGACTGTGGTCTAGACATCCAGCCAGAACGTATGTCAGTACCAGACATTGATGCTAGATATCGACTGTCAGGTTCTTGTTTACTGTGTCCCTGATATGGCCAAGCCGGGTCCGGATTTAAATAATGTCCGGTCTGACTACCAGCTCTACTTCCATATGTTTTGTTTAGAGGTTGTAATCTTGCTGTCTGTAAGGAAAACATTTCATGAATCATTTGGCAACAATTTGGCACTTGAATTATCTACATCTTAAATAAAAATATGACTACCAAGATAGTTTTCCTGCTATATGTTACACTAATTCTTGTTAAATTGATCAACTTTTAACTGTTTTTGGATTTTATAGCCAATCAAAACAATTATATAGATTTCGAGAAAACATAATGCTTAAAAAAATAAAGAAAAAAACTGTTGGTGAATATCATAACAAACAATAAGATACAACTGAAATACATTAAAAGCTTACTTTATCTACAGGTGTTTGAGTCATCTTTCTAAGTGCCATTGTCTGTTTGGCAAATTGCGTCTTTTCTCGATTATCTACATCTTTTGACATATACGTTTCTCTGTTCTGAAGTGGCTCCCTTGCAGAGATTTGACCATCAGGTAGTTCCTCGTCTGGATCATAGTCTAAACGTGAAGCTCTTGATGGATTTATGAAGTGACGAGACGGGGTTGCTCTACCAACATTTTCATTGTCTCTGTCCATTAATATCTGTATAACAAGAATATACATATAGAATAATAGTAATGTCTGTTATAAAAGATGTTGCAGTATGTTAATACAAAATTTATCACATGCCAATGACTTCAAATATTCAAAATCAAGTTTTACACTTGGTTATCATAATTGTGTTATAGAAAAAAAATTCTTTTTAAGAGTGCATCTGATGAATGATTGAAATTTTGTTATCAAGTGAAAATATTAAGACATGCTATCTTGTTTATGTACACATATTTCTTTCATTCATTTTAAATTTTAGCAATATTGATTCACATATTGTTTCTGTCTTTTTGAAAAATAATATCTTTTGAAATGCTATCTTAAAATCTTCCAAACTACAAAGCTATCAAATGTATAACATCTATAAGAAGAACTCAAAAAGCCAGATTGTGGTGTATTTTTGCACACAAAATATTTAGAGATTTTAAAACCCATGCTATTATTAAAGGTCTATGAAAGTGACCACCAATCATAATCCAAAAGACCTGACTGGGTGAAATTACACTGAATAACATTTCAGTGGTTACCAACTCATGAATCTGCATACAAAACTTTACCAAAGTATTATGCCAGAACCTGAATGCCATTAAATGGACTAGCACTGCACCCCACTATTTTTCTTCAGGTCAAGCTAAAAACTACATTTGTAAATTTCTCACTAGCCTTTTTTTATTATTGATATGAATACCTGAACTATTTTCTTCTTCTTTTTCTTCTTAGCTAGTTGGTACATAGTTCCTGATGTATGCCAGTCATTGTTGTCCCTCCTGATAACAAAACAAAAATCATTCCTATCTTCATATATGAATCATGTTCCATGTTTTAAATATATATTTTGATGGCAACTCCTAACATCTCAATGTTTTAAATCTATTTTTTTTTAAGAAAGAAACATACAATGTATTCAAAGTAATTACAAAGAGCCTGAAAGGATTGCAATCTTACACATATTAAGGTCTTATATTTCTTATTGTCTACAAAAAAAAATAATCTGAAAATATCTTTGAATATCAATTGTCTTTTATACTGAATGGTATACAACACACTAATTATTTTAGACTCAGTCGAGTGTTATGTTATTTTAGACTAACTGTATAAAATTGTACAATCTTTTATTGAATGGTATATAGCACACAAATTATTTTATACTCAGTTGAATGTTATGTTTTTTTAAGACTAACTGTATAAAATTGTACAATCTTTTATTGAATGGTATATAGCACACAAATTATTTTATACTCAGTTGAATGTTATGTTTTTTTAGACTAACTGTATAAAATTGTACAATCTGATAGCTGTTTACAAATTGCTTCACTTTAAATGGATTTACAATTAAAAAAGTAAATAATTTGGACAATTTAGTTTTCTACAATGAACCGATAAAAAGTAATGACGCACCACGATGATTCGTGACGTGCCCCCTGTTGTCGTGAATGATACATGTCCGGACTATCATTGTAGTATGGCTGTACATTGACATACTTCGTGTGAGATCTTGTCTGGACAGGTGGCCCGCCCACGCTGATGTTACCATGTTCACGATGAAAACCCAGGTCTGTAAACATATATAAATCTTTATGTTAAACTAGCGCCAAATATGACCAAAATAAACCTTATAAGAATGGCAAGTTCTTGAAATCAGGAGAACATTTAGTCTTATTTAATTATGTTAAAACTTGTACATGCTCTAAGGGCAAGTGTATCTCCTGAAATGACATTAATAAACATCACATGATTGTTATGCTCCATATTTTACATCATATTCTTAAATCTAAAAATCTGATATAAAATAAGGGGCATAACATGATTATTAAACATGTTTTTTTGTAGTAAAAGACTTGACATCTTTGTAGTGAAACATAAATTTGAATAAACATGTATCTATACATGCTATATATATGTATTTGTGAAAGATTGTCAATAATTACTGACTTAAACATATTGTCTTGGTCCTTTGAGTTTCTCATAGAAAATAATGATAATGTTATGTAAAATATAATAATTATCAATTATAAGAAAATTGAATCATTCCACTCTAATTGGTTAAATGTTGAAATTATCTTTCCATTTATTAAGTAACAATTTATACAGGCTAAGTAAAATTGTAATAAACAAAATCCACAAATCTACCAGAATCTACTAAATCTCCATAAAAGGGGTAAAAGGTGTGCATGCAGTTTGGATGGAATCATGGGTAACAAAGGGTGTTCAACAAAGATAGAAAATTTAAAACATAAGATAAATAACAGTCAGGTGTATGTGAGCAGCCTGCTCTTAAAACTTGAAATATGCTATGACCCTTAAAAAATTATGAATAATTATAATAAAATTATATTTTTCTACTAAGTGTCAGTTCTATAAAGGAGTCACCTAAACCCTTGCAACAATTCTAACTATTGTCACAGTTACACAAAACAATGAAATTAAAAATTCAACACGTTCTCTGTATTCTAGCTTTAACATTCCTTTATTCAGAATTAATAGCAATATCAAGACTTCCACCAACCTAATCCTAATCATCTATTATGGCAATCATGACAATGAGACCAGCATAACAAAAAATGCACCACTTTAATCTATGACAAAGTTCAATAATAACATAAAATAGCCCAGTTACACAATAATAAGGAGGTAAGAATGATATTTGTATTTTGTATCAATAGGAAATACCTTTGTACTACAAATAAAAATGAAACAGTTTGAAGGACATGTTGTTAGTAGGAATAAGGGGTTAAAATAAGACTGTTAAAACAGTGAACAGAAGGTAAGGGTAGGGAAACACTGATGTGAACAAAATTCACCATAGTTGTGTACAGGAAATAGGGGCTTGGATACAACTATAGATCATAAGTTGTTGTGAAGAAATGTATGAGGAGGTCAATACAGTTGTGAAATGACTGGACAAATCTTCAAGACACTCTTGTATGAAGACCCTCTGTGTCTTTGGGGTTTCAATATGACATTAGGACAGACAAGAAAATCAGGGAAATGTTAAATAACACAGTACATAGGATAACACAGAGAATTTAAGAATTAAGGAGTTTACTGACACCAACCACTAAAATCATCATCATCATTACTATCTCTGGTTAAGTTTGATCAAACAGTGAAAGTCTTTCAAAGCTATGATAGAACTCACTAAAGCCTAAAGGCCGTGAAAAAGTAAAAACTAAATAAAGTGAACAATAAAAATGTAAATGATGACTATGATGGACAAGATGATGATGGCGATGATAAAAATACAGATGATTAAGATAGAGGTGATGGTCATGGCAAAATGGTGATTTTTGATAATGATAACAATCACATGGAAATGATGCTGATAATTAAGAAATCAACTTTGAATAAGAAGATGATGATAATGACGATGATAATAATGATGATAATGACACATGCATCTAGAGATACCATAAACACTGCAATCATTGCTATATAGTTGAAAACAGTGAAGAAAGAAACCAGGTGAAGCAATCAAAACAAACAGCAGATAGAGTAAGGTGGATGTTTTGGGGGGGGATAAGGGGACATAAGCCAGTCTACCTGTCCCCGATTCAACTGATGATTCAGAGTCACGACGAGTCTCTGAAGAAAGAGAGCAAGTAGTTTTCTAAATGATGATTATATCAACAGATCATTAAAAAAACATAAACTTATACACCAGTCAATAACTCAAGATACTTCTCTCACAATTCTATCAATCATTTCTATTTTATATCAAGTTATAATAACCTGTCATACTGTACACAATTATATGATAACATCTATACAATAAACACCAACTATATTGTGTTTAAAGTATCTTTATACAATCATTTTCCTGTCAAAGATATGTTTATGACAAATCATTTAGATATATAGATGAATATTTATTGATACAGGAGAAGAAAATGCATAATATATGACCACCTGTCACCTGACAAAACATGCAAACAAAATGCGTGTTGCAGAAATAAAACTGTGATTGTCAGTAGCAGCCCTAAAAATATTGATACCGGTATATCATTAACTTATTAAAATCACATTTTTTTAAATGAAAATAGCATTTTTTTAGAGGAAGAGATCTACTGATGATGTTTGAATAATTGTAATACAAATGGTCACTTAAAATAAGATGCATGTAACTACAGTGTATATGGTTAACTCATTATAATGGCATATATTAAAATTGCTACAGTCATAAAATGTTCTACTATATATATTATAAATAAAGAAAAAGTACTAGAAGTCTGCATGCATTGTATACATATATAATGTAACCAAAAGCTTTATAATATATATATATATCGCGCACACCTACATCTACTGAAAGTAAAACAAACTATATTGTAACTATGAACAAAATACAGCAAAACTCCTTGTAACATTTCATAGAGCAAAACAAGAGGGAAAAGCACTGCTGTAAGTTAGGCTAAAACGTGATATATACTGTTATTTGTGAATGAACAGACGGACGAGGAACGATAAACACTTTTTCTCCCGTCATCCACTGACATACGTCGTGAGCCGTCAGAGTTGAAGAAACTCGACTCTCTAACCATCTGTGGTCCATCTGCTGCTTAACAAGAATGGTTACATCTTAGTTCTACCCTTACATACACCGTTATATTATTAGTTATAAAGATATGTGACAGGGTATATGACCCTATAAACGGCTGTTTGCAATTATTAAGGCTTGGGATAAATTGCAAACAACCATTTATATACAGCCATATAACCTGTCAAGAATCTTTATGACAAATTTATGATACTGCAAACTTTCTTTATTACAGAAAAAATAAATTTATTTATAAATTGAATGCAGCCATGCATACAGATTATATAAACGTCAGGAATATTCAATGAAAAACGACGTTACAGAAATGCAGTATGATACACAGGAAAATGACAGACATATATGTCCTAATTCTTTTAAACATTACAATCACACTGTCCTCAATCATTGTTTGTGTTTCTTACATATGAATTACACTCATGTAAAAATGTAAATCCTTTAAACGTGCCACATTAACCTAACTTTTAAAAAACCAAGAATTAATCAACAATAGATAAATGTAACATCTATAAATTTTGTGCCGGACCAGTACTATCTATCCCAATAACCAAGACTTAACAACAATGCTTAGGTCTCTTAAAAAAGCTGTTATATATTACATACTATATATCTGCTGCCTTTATTCTTAATATTTTGATGCAAAAAATAAATTTAGCAATTGTACACCTAATCATGCAATACATTTTTTGATTAGAGTTACAATGTAAAGTTACTGAAAAGATGGAGCAAGTTTTATATGATGAGTCATCGACTATAAGTTATGTAACTGTTAACTTACCGTAGTACTGGTTTTTGTTGCGTGTTCGTGTGTCCTTCATGTTGTACCCTCCACCATAGTTGTTGTTGTCACGATCAGAACGATCTCTGTTGTATTTATTGTTGACACCATCTTGATTCTGTAACTATAGCAACAAACAAAAATAAACAGTGATCATTATATCCTTACCCAACTAAATATCTGAAATGGACTTACCAAGTCTTTCAATCTGGACAAAACCATTTATATGTTTAGGGGAAATTTCAAAATACTGAACAGTGCTGACCAATCTATAGAGTCACAATGTTTTAAATATATTTGTCTCATTTCATAGTACAAAATTGAATTAATTTCAAACAATAATACATTTTATAATGTGTGGGTTTTAATGAATACTTGTCAATAAAAGATGCAAATACTATAAAATAGTAATAGTGGTAAAATAGGTTAATCCATCTAGCATACATGACCAGTACAAAATTAATATTCCCTATTTTCAACATAGTAGCTACTAAACTTGTCAAAGGACCTCATCTAGCAGGCCTCGAGGTTATAAACTTTTTACTAAGATCAATCTCAAATCTCAGAATTCCATTGGTCTGTGAACATTCTTTGCAGGTTACTGATCAATCAAGTGTCTGTGATCTGAGTTTGGACTTGAAATATAACCTTGGCCCCATGTTTTACATCATGTTTTTTAGAACTGTTTATGGGATTCAATATCAAGATTTACAAATAACAGCAGTCAAAACTATTCAGCCTGCTATGATATTAGTCTAACACAGATCTGCTAGCTCGACTGTTTCTATACTAATGGTATACACAGTCTGTTTCTTCACCAGCATTTAACATTAAATTAGCACCTATTTGTAATTTTTGTGTGTGTGATTATAACTGTACAAAAAGTAAATCACTTAAGTATTTTCCAACTTTATACCAGCCACTAAATACACATAAAGAAAATAAATTTAAGAAAATTCAATGTTTTTCTATTTCATACTATATATGGCATGTCTTATTAATTCAAATATAAATGTCACAATTTTGGTCTACTGAAAAAATTATTGCTGTATATTTTAAGAATAAGCTATTTTAACACTAGCCAACCAGATGTTTTGATAATTTTGTTTTTTTTAATTAAATACCTTGATGTGGAATTTCTAAATAAGAAAAAAAGAAAAAAAAAGAACCTTACAAAATAGAATTTCCAATAAAATAAAATGAAATTCTTTGGACTAGATTTTTCTTTATTCAATTTTCATGCTATAACCAGCCAAAATATCAACAAAAAAGGTAAAATAGTGATGTTTCATTAATTCAATGGAGATACTTATAATGAAGGATATAATATTATAATATTCTGCTGATTACAAATACTTTATATAATGCACTATTTCTAAATTCATAAATGTTATATTCTTAAATTAAGAATGCTTGACAAGCCAAATTATTATTACCATAATAAATATCAACACCAGATGTCAAGTTATGTTGAAAAAAAAAATCACATGTGAAATAACATTGCATGCATAGTAAATCCATTTACATTGTGGGAGGTATACATGTATATTAGATACATATTGAAATAAATACAATGTAAAACATTATACTAGTAATTGAAATTTACTATAAACTTTTCATCAATCAGTATTGTACATGCACAAGTGTTTAAAACATGGGAATCACAGTACATGATAAAATATTACTGTAACAAATCTTTTGACTCTTAAAATTTTACTTTATGCAATGATATTTTACAAATGCAAAGAATATGCAAACATGTTTTACATCTCATAATAGATTGAAATGACATAATATGTTTTATAATACTGCATGTTTGCAATTTCATTTTTCATTGGATAATTGCGATGTTTTTAAAATCTATAATAATATTATACACGGCTGCAGCTGAATTATAAATTTATTCATTTTATTTTCTCTGTAACATAGAAAGCCTGCAGTAATAAAGTTTCTTAACAGGTTAAATGGCCACATATAAATGGTTATTGTAATGTAACCCTTGCCTAACATGTAACTCTGGTTATATATTCAAACAACTGCTCATATAGGGCCATGTAACATGTCAAAATTTTTTTATAACATATAATATAAGTTAACTAACATACATGTACAAAATAATATTTCTATAGCATATACTCTATATATCCCTAGTGCTAGTGTTATTTAAAGAAATAATATATAAATAAACTATTTAAAATCACTTCTCAAACAAGTTTAGCTTGAAGACCAGTAGATATACCAGCTACACTACCCCTAACTGAATCAGTTCTCATCTTTGATTAATATATTTTATTTACTGTTGACTTGCTCCAAATTTGGAACAGTGCATCGTGATTTTAAAGGGTTTTTGATAATAACAAATTAAAATTGACCACACATGTAACAGTTCAGAGTTAGGTCAAACTGCACAAATGTTCATCCTTGTCTAATTTTATAGTAGTGGCACAGGTCAGTTTTAATATTTCCACTAGCATTGTATAGGTTATGTTTTAATATTTCTATTTATCTTGGGTACAAGTAGTACATCTCTCATAACACATGACTGCCATCATTTCTGAAGGTATGCCAAATAATTCAACCTATCATTAAACCTGTTATCTAACAAATAAAATGTTCAATACTTGAAATAAATATATTTCACTTAATTCATAAACCTCTTATTCAACCTGATCATTGTTTCACTAAAATAATGCTGAGGAAAAAAAGTGATATTTCCCTTGTATTCACCAGTTAAGGAACCCATTCATTAAATCCTAAAATATTCATCTATCAATATGCCAAGCTTTTAATAATACCTGACAGAAATCAATTGTCCGCATGTTGAACTTTATTTTTACAATAAACGTGCTTGTTGCATTGTGTGAAAATCTTCTTTAATCATATAATGCTTATATTCAAGGTAAAGTCTAATATTCTATTCATGCATATACAGGCTAGCTATGATACAAAATCCTGGATAATTAATATATAATGATACTATACACATGTTTTTTTCACCTACTTTTGGGTTTCTTGATTTCCTCTTAGCAGGATAATAGATATTCTGCAGAGTTTAAATATTGACAGAGTTATAATAGAAATGTCACCTACACTTAAACAAGAGTTATAAAACACCAAAATACTCCAGCCAAAATTATACATAATACAAAAACCTTTCTTAAATAAATGTTGTTTTAAAAACGTTATTTAAAGAAGTTTTGTTATGTATGTAATCATAGGTACATTAGTAACATAAACAAATTACTTCTTTATTACAATGATAAAGCAAAAAACTTTGTACTTAAACTTAATAAAACTCTTAAAACCATGTGCAGATAAGTCCAATTTTGTCAATCAAAAACAAATTTCTTAACATAGAATAATTGCTGTAGATAGTTACTGCTAGATGAATCTGAGATATATATAATAATAGACAAAGCTAAGTTAGTGTATGACAATATAAACACAGCTAACTTTACTGGTCATAATAAACAATAAATTTAAATATCTTATACATCCTACTAAAAAGTACTTAATAAGCTGATGATTATTTGTGTGCTAGAATAAGATAATTATATACATGTATGAAGGACTATTTACTGAGACATTAATAAGGAAATAAACTAAATGTACCTTCAGCCAATGTTTTTCAAACTTTAAATAAAAAAATATTACAATGACGTAAATGTATGAAAACCGTGGGTGTACAGCGAGTATCTACAGATGTTAAACTATTCTTCTTTTGAATGCCATTAAAAGACATATTTCTCTTTTAACCTGTCTTAAACGTCTTTGTGTATAGAGATAAAATTATTTCTGCACCATTATTTTCATAAATATTTCTGTATTATTTTCAACTTACAAATGATTTTTCCTCTTTAGCGAAATCAATAATTTATATGAACATTTACGAACAGTTTGAGGTATAATAAAGTGGGCTATAAATCACTATACGGAACAATGACTTGACGGGACCACATATTCAATTAGTTCAATCATTGCTGTATGGTGCAACAAAATCTTAGTTTGAAAAATAATCAATATCTACAAGTAAATGCATTTTACTTGTAAAAAATCACCGACGTATACAGTGATTCATTACAGCGACCTACATAATTATGTATATTTGAAGTATTAAATATAAAATTATGACGGTTATATATTTAACAGCAGACTGACCATCACACAGCAGGTTAAACACATATTAAACTACAAGTAAAGAACTAGGTTTAGATTTAGTCTCTATATGAATTAGAATATTTATTTATATTTTCATATACAAACTGATTTTGCCAATGCCCTTGTAAATGATTTAACAGAAATTGAAGATAGATCTGTATAACAGACACAGAGAAACACATAACGAGCTGACAGATAGACCAGTAAGTTTTGAGGCAAATATAGATTATGTATTACCTTAGCATCAGACAGTCTATCTGTTATCGTTCTTACAAACGTCACTTCCTGTTTCTGTTGTTGTTGTTGTTGTGCTTCTTGATTTTTTTTCTGCCTCATTGTACTGGACTTGATTCTCTGCAACTCTTGCTGTAATGTCTTGTCCAGAAACTGTGTCAAATTAAATAAAGAATGACTCATTGTAGAAAAGAAAGAAAAACAGCAATATACAAGAAAAAATTGCTGAAATAATAAGAATCTGAACAAGAAACATTTGAACTCTATTTGTGCAAAATCTTGAAAAATCATCAAATACAACAACCAAATTGTAAGATTTACACAAACCACTTTATAACTTCCTTAACAAAATATCAAGTAAAAGAATTTAAGAACAAAAAACTAAGAAATTAAAACCAGTAGTTTTCTTCAGTTTATTCATATAATTTTTTATCCAACACTTAAATAAAACCGCAAAAATTATTATTATTTGCACCAAAATATTTTTTTGTGTTTAAACTAGACTTGTTGATATAAAGGTAACATAATGATGCAAGGGGACAAATGTATTAAAAATCTTGCTGTTTTCCAAGACAATGACATTATTTGCAAATTGCATACTCAAAGCAACTCCATCAACTCCATTATTAATATTTTAAAATTGATGATAAAAACTCTGTTATTAATTAATATAAACACATTTTTTTTAATAAATACAAACTAAAATTCATATTCTACAAAATGACATAAAGATAAATGAGTAGGACCCAATATTACCATTTTGATTTAGACTGATCTTGGCACAACAAAATTAATGTTAAAGTCTTTCGACTGATCAATACAATAACTCTTGGTTTTTCCTTTACATATATAATGAACTGTAATGAGTGTAAATGTAGGTAAAATTTTCTGTTTACCTTCCTTCTTTCTGGACTATCTGACTGTTTCTGACTATATTCCTGCTCCTGATTATAGGGGGCCTCTAAATTCACAGTAAACGTATTTGTTCGTGCATTTGAGGGGGCCTCCCTAGGGGTAAGAACTATTGGCTCAGGGGATTTACTTTTTAACTTTTGTTTATTATCTGTCACTGTTTTAGAACTATGTTTCCGTTTAATATATTTAGACTCACTAGGAGTGTTGTCCATCTCAACATCATTATCGGCATATTGCTCATTGTCATGCTCAGACTCCATTTTCACTTCTTTATTACCTTCAATTAAATCACGGGATCTAAAATCAGGGAACGTAGTGTTATACTGGGTGTTAATGTGACGATTTGAAACATCAATGTAAGACTTGCCATGTCGCGGCTCTTCCTCACTATTATTAGAATTATCCACTACATTATGATTAGAAGCACTCTTTTGAGATCTGCGCATAGTTGCAGATTTACCAGGAGTCCGTGTTCGCTCTTTTCTATGAGTTTCTTGATCTTCTCTTTCAATTAGAGCTTCAACTTTCAGTTTTTCATGTTCAATTTGCTCACGTATTGCATTTAATGCCATTTTTTCTGCATTTGCTTTTGATGAAGCATTTTTAGCTTGTTTGATGTATTTACTTTGTGACGTTGGATGTACACCATTTTTCTCTCCTTCTGAAATGTCCATTTTTTCTTCCTGCCTTTCTTCTTTTTGATCTGGTAATAAACCTCTTTGTTTCCCTGAGCGAACGGTTAAATTTTTCAAATTTTCGCTGTAATTGAATAATAAGGCTGTATGAAACCAGGTTATTTATGAAATGTTAATTTTTAAACATTCCACAAAGAACAGATATAGATGTCAAATAAATTCAGAATAGTCATAATCTATGTCAAACTTTTCAAATGATTTAACAAAAAGAATTTCATAAATTTTAATTTCTATCTTATTAAATAAAAAAGAAAGTGTAATGAATATATACTTCAACTGCGATTAAATGAAGCATTTTTACTTAAAAAGAATTAAGAAGTATCTTTCCACTGACTTTATTTCTTCAATACATATTTATTTCTTCATAATTCAAACAAGATTAAATCTTGATTATTATCTCACCTATTAACATGATCACTGAAGTCATTTTTGCGTTTCTTGCTGGAAGTATGAGAATCTATATGTTTTACTGGGACATGATTTCTATTAAGGAGACGTTCAGTTTGGAATACTACATGATTCAAACATTCTTCAATTGTGAATCGATCACTTGGCTCTAGGCGTAGAGTTTGCTGAAATAATACAATTAAAATCATTGAGTAAAAACAAATTGTACTAACTTACAAACTAATATGAAAATTGCAATAAACCTATGTCATTATCAAATGGAACCATTTCGGATCTTCTTTTGTCAAAATGTTACAAAATAAACTGAAAATATACTTCTATCTCCTGACTTAATTATTAAGTTTAATTTAGGTCTTAATTTATTTGTCATGTTATTTATCATATATAATAAACATGTATATTAAAAGAATATAAGCGCCAACCTAGCTGGGACTGAAAGTATTTACCTACCCCAACAGTATAGAACAAAACCAGCCTGCACACACAGTCGGACCAGGCTCTATACTGTTGGCTTACTAACTCTAAATTTTCATTTTGATACCGTCAAAATTGATAATGGGTAGTTACAAAATAGAAGAAGCTGAACAAGTCTATTTAAGTAATACAGCAGATTGAAAAGTTGAATTGTCAGTATCAGTTTAAAGCTGTATAAGAAGTTATCTAGATATACTTACATTCATAAAGTCTATCATTACACTACTGAGGATACCATGGTAACGCTTCTCAATGCTCTGAGGTTTCGATACAGAAGGAAACTGTAATAAGAAAATTACATATACTCAAAATTTACATATACACAAAATTTGCAAGGAAAAATTTATATCATGAAAATTGTTAGAATTTTTACATAAAAGTTCAGGCATATCAATGATAGAGAAATACTAGACAAACATAGAAGGTAAGAATTCAATAGAGATAGACTGTAGAGATGATAGAAAGAGAACAAGGAAAGAAAGTTGGGAACTTACAACTGTGATTTCCTGTAAAAGACAGAAAGAAAAAACAAATAGTTGGATAGAATATAGAAAGAAAGAAAGAAAGAAAAAAAGAAAGAAAGAAAGAAAGAAAGAAAGAAAGAAAGAAAGAAAGAAAGAAAGAAAAAAAGAAAGAAAGAAAATTATGAGATTGAATTAATTAACAGTAAGAAATATACAAATCATATAGAAACATAAATGAACATGAAATTATAATAAAATTTGATTCAATAAGTATCTGCTCAGTCTAAAAACCTAGCAATTGTTTCATCATTTGTCAAAGTGTAAAGACATGTTTTAGATTAGATCTTTCATTATGTCTAATAAACTTAGCATTTTAATCAATTTTTCTGATGTTGGTCTTGATCGATGTGACAGTTCTTTTTATCTTAATGTCTACTGTACAAATGTATTGCATAAAACAGTAAGAATATTTCATAATAGAAAAGTGAGAATGCACTGCTACTGTGATGAAACCTTAAAGACTCTCATAAAAATACTTTAACAACAAAGTCCTTTAGTTTCTTTGATTCTAAATTATTCATATTTTTCATAGGTTTCTGCTTTTAAAAATCTAACAGCATATTATCACGAGAATTTTCCATTATAGATCAACATGTTTTCACAGGGTTTCTTTTTCCTTTGATGAATATTATCTTAATGACTCACTTTAAGCCCTGAGAATCTAGCATTATTATAGAAGAGGTTCATCTGATCTGGAGGAAGTTGTCCAACAATCTTCTGTATGACATAGAGTTGATCTATCTCACTTTCTCCAGGGAATAATGGCTGACCATCAGCAAGTTCACCTAATATACAACCAATTGACCAAATATCTACAGCTTTCCCATATGGTGCCCTAAAATTACATACAAGTTAATATATGTATAAGATAACATATGTAACAATTAATCAATGACTATGCATATTTTATCAACAAATATATCATACGCTTCACAATCTTCAATTCTTATAAGCAAAAGTGGCAAAATTACCATAGGGAAATAGTAATATAAGTTGGGAAGAATTAAGTTCATATCATATATTTACTAATAGATTATACATGTACTAAAAACAATGATAAACAATACTTTTATATACATGTACCAACCATGATTACTCACAGAAGAACGAGTAAGACTAAAATAAGGATTGGAGCACCACACTAAATACCGTATTCTGGTATATACCGGACAAGGCGGTTGAAATATTAAATGCTAAAATCTTGCCTTTTCACCCAACGGAATGAGCTTACAAAGGACTACTTCATCTTTTCAGAATGATTTATGTATGATAATGAATGAAAAATGTAAGAATCAGTGAAAAAAAAGGTATTTGTCGATTTTGTAATCATGATTTCCAGTACTGCTCCAGTCCTGTAATGAGTTAAATCCCAGAATAGCACCTTTTTATTTGCTAAGTGTAAGAAAACAATATCAACCAAGTAAAAAAAAAATTCAATTTTGGGGTTATAAGTAAAACTGACAATAAGTATATACCATATAGTAACTTATATATGAAATATCATCAACACCAACTGTCTACAATTCAGTACTGTAGATAAAATGTTTTGTTGTTTTACTACAAATGGCCATCTCGGAAATGATACAATTAAAAAATACATTTCTTGGAATTCAAACAGAACTAAAACCTTAAAACATATAGTAAATATTGATAATTGCTCTTCAGAATCTGTTTCAACATTCAAAACCATTTATGCATCATTTAAAATCAATAATAATAAACAATAAATAGCTTTGATATTTAACTATGATTTTGACACCTTTGATACAATGCTTGAAACAGAGTCTCCATTCATTATTAATAAGCAACATTCCCTATCCTTTACAACAAGACATTGTGTCTAATGTCACTTATTTGTAAAGAACTTCTGTATCAAGTTACTGTTATTGATTTCAATTAATGAAGTTACTGCCTGAAGACAAACTTTGTAGGTAAGATATGTACAGAATAGTCTTTTTTTACACATACATTGTGTCATCTAATTCATAGTCAAACATCTCATAGGGTTAAGTGTATTCACAGTACATAACATGCACCTTACATTATGAAGATTATAAAAAAAATACTTAATAGTTCCTTATATATTATGCATATAACCCAATTTATCACTTACAATGAAATAAAGCTAGCATACATTATGATATGGTGACATGTGGTGTTTCATTCATGTTATAGCTGAACAGGACTAGATTTGTGCTAATATTCATGAAAACTCTTGAAAGATGTTCCAATGAGTAAAAAGGTTGTTAAAAGTGTACAAACTTAGTACCCCAGTACTTTAACCTAGCCAAGGCACTACCTATCCAGAGATATTACCAATAACTTGTCAAAATATGCAGCTATTTCTTTTACCCAGTAAGGCAGTAAAATTTTGGTGATAAAACAATAGGATAATAACTTGTATGATTTTATGAATGTCTATTTTACTCCCCTAAAGGCGTGCTGCTATCTGCAATAAATATTGTATTCAACATACGAACAACAGTTATCATGCCTCCCTATATTGAAACAGTTTACAATCATACAAAACATACAAGCTGAAACTTTAACAATGTTAAATATAACAATGTAATATACATACCCAAGTAACAGCTCTGGAGATCTGTACCATCTAGTGGCTACATAGTCGGTATAAACCCCTGTTGATCCCCCATTTATAGTGCGAGCAAAACCAAAATCACATAGTTTTAATGTGTCTGTATTACTTATAAGTAAGTTTTCTGGCTTTATATCTGAAAATATATTTGATCAGTCTGGTACAGTCTTAAGAAATTTGACTCGTTCTTTCTGTGTGAGTGAATTATAAGCAAGAGGGCAAAGATGGCCCTGGATCGCTCACATGACCCATCGAAACTCATCCATGCAATTACTTAGACAAGCATCCTGACCAAGTTTGATGATGATTGAGGCAAAAATGTGACCACTAGAGTGTTAACGAACAAATGTGGATGGATGACAGATGATGTATGACGGACATTCAACGATCCTAAACGCTCACCCTGAGCTGGCTCAGGTGAGCTAAAAGTGATAAAAAAAACATACAGTAAAAACTGACTTATATTTTCATGCAATTAAAGGAATGTCTACTATCCATTTAAAAATTTTTAAATGATAATAATGATTTATAAATTCAAAGATCCTTTTGTGAAATACGAAATTTTTTTTTTAAAAAATGTGAAAATAAAAAAATTAAAAGAAAAACAACAAAGAACCAAATAAGAAAAGGAAAATGGAAGCATTGAACTAAAATAAAATGAAAATGTATTTCATCTTTACTTGTTTCTTGCCTTTAATTGAATGTATTAATGTGATATGAAAGCATGAATCAATTTTCGATGAAAATGCAGTGGATTTAATATATCAATTCATGAAAAGTTTTTTTTGTGATTTATTGATATTTAATGACAAATTGTACTAGAAAATTCCTCAGTGTTAAATACTGCATAATTAGCATAATATAATTTCACAGGTACATGAACTTTACATTGATACTAAAGGATAAATACATTAGCCTGATGAATTAATTAGCAAATCCTATTAACACACTGCTTCAATAAAGACATTCAAACACAATCTTGAACATTTTTCACACAGAAATGCTGTGAGACTAATAACAAATAACTCATTCTGTTCAAATTATAACTGAAGATTCTTAAACTGTAATGTGGGAAAAGACATGAAATGAAACTAAATGAAGTCCATTCCTATATGCTAATCTTCAATGAAACTTTAATCTGTAAAGTGTCTTTTCATAGTGATTTTTTCTTTATTTGCGTTTAATATCACATCAATGCTGGTCAGATTTTACAGTCATTTTCTTGTTTCATAAAAACCCAAGATACAAACTTGAACATGCACCAGGAGAAGAACCACTAACCTTTTAAAGCTGATACACTTCAGTTTTTTACATCTGGGATGGAAAAAAAACAACAGGGGAAAAGAAATGGGGTGCATGATCAAAATATAGATTTCTATAAATTGTAAGGTACTATAGATATGAAATTACCTCTATGAATAATGTCATTACTATGACACCAGTGTATGGCTTTACACAGTTGGTATGTATAACTGCGAACTTTCTCTGGAGCTACACCATTAGCCTGTTCCTCTAACAACTCTAACATATTCTGAAATTATAGTAGTACAATTTTCATATAACAACAAGTTTGCTTCAATATTTTTTTAATTTCAGCTTGATAAAGGAAGCTTATTTAAATTACTTTTGTGTCATTTGTTTTGGACTAACAAGTCCTTGGTATCTTGTGAGAAGACATGGCTATATTTAAACAAAGGCTCAAACCAAATCATGTAAGTGTTAGCCTGAGTAGCAGAATCAATGAGTCTGTAACATTATCAATTGTGACTTTTTGAACTCTGTATTTTTTAGCTCTATTTTACAATTGGGTCATTGCTTTCTCATGATAAAGCATATTGGTAAAATTTCCATTACTATTTATTCACAAAATTAATATTGTTTGTATACCCCCATAAACTGGATAATTAAACAAATGTTTGAAACTGCAAATTATTTAAGTATAACTGGTACAGACTGTCAAATAATATATACTCAAATATGTTCAGGAGACATGCCCCTAGATACAATTTCTAGCATTAAAAAGACTTAAGAGATGAACGTTTACTTTTTTGTGATTTTCGTGCAAGATGCCATTCTGTAAACTAGCCTGTTTGTTTGTCAATAACACAAAAGGACCTATAACTTGGACCGCAATGACCATTAAATGCACTGGGACATACTAATCAATTTATTTATCTGATCACATGTGTCTATCATGTTGTCACAGTATCAACATTGGTCATTAAAATATTTCCTCTTTCTATGTAGGGGTGTGGTAATAAAAATGTCACCATTCTATCAAAGACTTTCTATATGAAATACAAATCAATAGCTAATCAATTGATAAAGTAATAGTAAACTGTAAAACGCCAAGCTCTGCTGCATGATAACAGAAATTGAACTGTTTATACGGGCCTATATCTAATAAACAGACTCGTATTTCAAGTAAATTGCGTTTTAATGTTAAGGGGTAGATTAGACGATAATTATACATAATTGAATGGTGTTTTTAATGCCGGGGACCAAATTGCAATGGTTTGCCTGTTTACAGACAATTAATCTGACAGGTTTCTCCATTACTGTGATAAATAACCTGGAGCTGCAATTGTGAAGAATGAATAATTTTTTTGGATAAAAATAAAAAACTTCCCATAATGGTAGGTATAACAAATACCCCGGATTCACATAGCATTCTCTGTTATTTATATCACTTTAGAACAAAATGCTTCATTAATGCACATAATCTACCGAAAAAATAATTTCATGCCCAGTCTGTTCATTAGTAGTTTTAAAATGTCAAAGTAAGCAATTAAAGGAGCTGCACTGAGAACCAAAAACCTTAAAACATTATATTTGAAATTCTTACATAGATCAGCATGTGCACTTAAAACAGCAATAATATGTAGAAGAAAATGATGAAATATAATCATAATTGAATTGAAATCTTTTTGGGGGGTAATTCTTGATCAATTTGTGTTTAAAGTATTTTTCACTTCTGGGTCATTTTGCACCATTATTCTGGACAGACAGAGACAGCAAATGATATGAGATTTTGCACACAAGATATCTGTCCAATCTTTCGTCAAATAGTACACAAATCTCTAAAAATAAATATTGTCAAAAACTTAAGTTGAAAATTCAGACTTGAATGTAGATGAACAACGAAGAGTTGGATTATAATTGTTGGGGGCTGCATTCTGAGAAACTTAATGATCATTAAGCATGCTGATAGCTGAATTGACTTAACTATTTACAATTATATCCTTGAAATAACAAAACCATGTCTTATAATCATATTAAATATATTTTGAGAAAAAAGATATGGTCGAACAATAGAAACTAAGTTACTTATGATTAACTAACCCTTTCAACATATTCAAAGACAAGATAGAGTTTCCCTTTCCTTCTAAATGCCTCTCGCAGTTCCACAATATTTTCCTGCTTGAGGGAACGCAACATTTTAAGTTCCCGTAATGTGGTCCTACGTACATCATCATTTTCTGAAAGAAAAAAATAAACAAATATGTGATCAAATTCTTAAATTTTTAATATTAAAATTTGCAAAAACTAATCACAGGGAGTCAGACAGGATGACTGCTGTTTAATTGTATCAATGTAGTTTGTGTTTTTCTGTTTTTTATGCTTAACATATTTGTTTTGTCACATCTTGGCAGTCGACGCACAATAACTTCCTCGATAACCAATCAGTAATTACGAATTTTTCTGTTAGTGACTTTACTACAAATTCCATATAATTTCTGAATCAGTGGCAATAGACAAATGACCATTTGACTCAATGTCCTATATCAACTCTCTAGTAGAAATTATGCCTTACTAGAGAATCAAACAAGCTACCCCTGGACTTGTTCTAATTTGATGCTCTCCCTTTTGATCTATTTAGTGAGCAGACTAATTAACTATAAAAAAAAACATGTTTTAAAGGAAGTTTTGCATCCTTGTTCAATTCCCAAAGGACTATTTCTCATTTTTTATTACATGCTTAGAGTTTCAGTATTTTTTCTCACAAACCATACGATTGTTGGCCAAAAAATCAGCTAACTTTCTTTCAAAAATTTCAAGTATAAAAGCATATTTGCATCTAAAACACTATCATTATAGATACGTGACATTCAGTTTACTAGATATTGTAAGATAAACACACAGATTTGCTACAATTTTTACAAGCTGCGAAACTATTTATAAAGCACATAAACACTTTAAGGTTCTTGTATAATTTGTTATCTGCTACCTAATAAGGTCAGAATACAATCATTGTTGTATAAATGATTCTACCTGAGGTATATTGTATCTTCTTACAATCTTTTATATCCAATCAATACAGAAGTACAATTTTTGTACAGTCATTAAAGGAACTAGTATTGACAGTATTGTCAACATATATTTAGAAATATAATTGATAACTTTGTTATATTTTACAGTATAATCAATTACGACTGATTTTTTGTCAATGAATTACTATATAAAGCATTAAAGATAAGACATAAGTTTGAGTTATAAATCAGGATTAATTCTCTCTTGGTATCATGTCAAGGAAGAGCTGTTTGAAATGATAGAAAAACAATTTATTTTAATGGGATCAGTCTGATTATTTTAGGTATTTCTGCATGTATTTGGAGAGAGAGAGAAAAAAACTATGCCTACACCCGTAGTCCCTGAAGGGTACTACACAGATAACAAGTTTAAGTTTATCTTCACTTATCTCTCAATACTTCAGGATAAAAACAAGACATCTAATATAAATTATATGGAACACTATGACACTCTTTTCTTTCTCGATATTTATGTTTTTACATCAACAACAATAATTTATTTATTATAATATTGTTTCAGCAACACAAAATAAATTGTGTATCTATTCAGCATTTAATAATTAAGCATGCATTTGAACAGATCAAACTGATATATAGTAACAATTTTATCAAGGATTCTGTCAATTTAATGTAAACTATCAAATAGCATAAATATATAAAATGTTAATATCAGAAGTTTGGACATTTATCATTTACTTAAATAACATTTTATGTTCTATAGGAAACCTACAGTCATTTATAAACAAAAACTTCTCTTTAAGTAACTGTAATTCAACAGTATATAAACATGATTCTGTATGCCCTGTACAAGTATAAACATTCAATATTTCACCTTAAGCAGTTAAAGATTTGAAGTACCTACACAGTTTAACCTTAAAGTTCACTACTTAAAGACACAGGTAAATATTATTTTTGGTTAAATAGGGTATTACTGAATGGTTTAACAGTTTTATTTCGTGTAACAGCATGAGGTCTATAAACCACCACACTGAATAACAAATAGTCTAAAATACAAATTGTAAAAAAGGGCGGGTCATGATTAACTTTCTATAAAAAGAAATCTATAATGGACAATCATGCAGTAAAAAGTTCATTTACCTATAGTAGGGCTTGCAAATGTTTGAAATGATCTTAAAGACCAGTTATCATTTAGTGAACACATTTTCAAAGCCAGATCATTTAAAAAAGCTTTATATATACATTTGATACAATAATAGGGCATAAACTTTATTATAACTTAAATATAAGATTTCATAAATAATTCCCAACTTCAAAGGTAAATGTCTGTATAAATCATCAAATCTACAATAAACTTTTATTTGAAGTCCAAGCAGCGGGTTGTTCATAATGAGGCAGTATTTCACAAAGTTAATAAATCATTGGCATAGTAAATAGGAAATGCATGATGGCCGAACGATTATCCATGCTTAATTTTCCATAGTAAGAAAAAATTCAATAAAATGCTATTATTTATATGTTGGAAAGTGGCCCTGTAAACATTAGGGTCAATATTAAACGTTCAGATCGATATCATGTTTTACAATGATAAATAAAATGTTTTGGTTAAGTGTTTTATAAGTAGAGATGTGAGTTGACATATTTTAATAATCTTATCGCTAGGTATGTAAAAGTTACTAATTCAGTGACATATCAGGTCTTGTTTTAACCTAAATCTTATCATGTACTTCAACTTTTAAGATTGTGTGCATCTTGAAATCGCTGAAAGATAACTTGACAGGTCAAGTCAGAGTGTAACAGATTTTTTTTAACATATAGAGGATATTTGTTTGTTTTGCATGTAAGATTGAAATATAATTTCACTGAGTGAACACCAGATGCAATATTTTCACGAGTGGCGTAGCCACGAGTGAAAATATAATAGCTGGTGTTCACGAATGAAATATATTTCAATCTTATATGTAAAACAAATAAATTTTCTTTTATTTCATGCGTTTTAAGTGATTTTAAGTAATTTTTACTGATTTTGCCGCGTAACGTCGCGCATTCTCCTTCGTGACGTCATCACATCATGACGTCACATCAACAAGTTTGAAATATAGTTCTGTTAAATTTCTTTAATTTTGTTGCATTTTTAACATAATGTATGGTGACCTCAACTTTCTTTTCCGAAAGAAGCAAAATTTACGCATGACGGCATTTATTTTTGCCTGTTATTCCATTCAGTTTTGATTTTCTTTTCATCCGCATTCAGATATAGTCCGGCTACAGTGAAAATTATATTTTATAAATTTCACTAGTGGTTTATCAGAATATAATCATCTGATATATTACAATAAAACACTGGAAAGCATGAAATAAAATCATAATTATTCATATCATCCACAATAATTTCTAATAACTAACTGAATACTAGATCTTTATTTTCACTATAAGATGAAGTATGACACCTTAGGAAAAGAGGCAGTCATCAAGATATATCGGGCTTGTCAAAAGTTTTTTCCTTTTTCTATATTTAATATCAATATTAATTTTTATCCAGTGATCAAGATAATATAATGAGTAGTTTATCCATATAAATATATACATGAGAAATTCAATTTTTTTTGTCAAGGAATTGTTTTATTAAAAAATTACAAAACGATGATTTCCCCAGCACTTTGTTTTTAAACATATCAATTTAAGTCTATTTATTCAAGAATCTGGTAAAAAATGTTGAATAGTTACGTCTCACATTACCTGACTTTATTTATAAAGAAAGGTGAGGCATTATGACTACCTCTATGGTTACAATGAAAGCATTTCAAGACATTGTTCCTTCTCTTGTAATTGTATGAATAAATGTGGATACCCTAGAGAAATCAATCTCTAGTAAACACAGCTCTAACTCGGCAATTACCAGCTAATCTATGAATGTTTAATGAATCAACTTCTCACACAATATACATTGATTTACACACAATGCTGCACAATTTATACATAAAAAATGATAATACGAATCAAAACATGTATAAAACAGGCCAGTAGTACCGTCTACCATAACAGATAATTTTATGTTTTGAAGTCTTTTATATTGAGAAATCTTTTTTTAATAAATTGTAAAAATAATCTAGGTAATACACATGATATCTTATTTCAAAGTTTCAAATTCTCAACCTACATGACCCAATACCCGCAAGGGGAAAACTTGCATTAAAAAATACTTAAAAAAATAATAAAACAATTTCACATTTATTTCACAGGCTTTTGAATTTTTCAAGGACTCTTAGTATAAGAAAGATGGCGACAAAAATCTTAAATATTATATGGTATCCAATTTCATAAGACAATATTTCATGACTTTTCAAACATTAATGTCTTCTGTTATAGGAATGTATCTGATAGAAATTATTTCATTAGATTTACAAGTACTTGTTTTAACTTCATTTGACTCATATTATTAAAAAAAATAATTTTGTCATGTAAAAATATCTTTGCAAAATGACCTAACATACAAACAAACACATGTCTATCTTGTACCTACATAAAACTGGCTATTTCATTCATCTGCATCAGTAAGCATTATAAAAATTCCTTATATATAAAAAGACTCAATCAATGTTATTTATTTCATTATAGCATGTATTAGAGAAGGGAACTGTTGAGAGGTGATGCTGATACAATGACAGTAATAATGGACAGGAAGTGCAGGCATGTTGTATGCGGGAAGGTTTAATACAACAACATGATTACATTGTAAACACTTTATTACCCATTAATGAGTCACATATTACTTTACTTTCTTTCATATAAACATTTAATAGCAATTCCAAACCAGTGCAAAAACTGATACAATTTTCTGTGAATCAATAAACAGTGGAACTAAAGGTTGGTTTGTGGTAAACAGTTACAGTAATGTTCATAAAGTTGATTCCAAGTCAAGTAAAGTTATATCTATAATAAAGTATGGTTTACCATATGATAATACAAGCTCCGAAGAGCTTTTAAAGTCCACTATATTTAATGATTTAATCATCAAATTAAGATAAATTAACAATGAAATCTTCATGTATACCAAGAATCCTCTAGCAGTTAATATGAAAAATAGAAATTATAACATTACTATAATCTAGCTTAACACGCAAACTATTCAGTCATAATGAAACACAAAATCATTTAACAGATCAGACATGCAAATATGGCTATAATATGCACAATGCTTTGTTCTGAAATTCAAATAAAGACAAATTCATTTCTTGAATTTAGCAGGTTACATGTTCAAATTTGATTTAATTACAGCAAATGTTGGGTACTATAGTTAACTAAGAGATAACAAGTATGAGTAGAGATAACAAATATTGACACTTACCTTCTCCATCCTTAAATTTTTTTACAGCAACAAGTTCCCCTGTTTCCTGAAAATAGAAAAACAAAGGTATATTTAACAGATATACAGTTTATGCATTTTTCTCCTAGTTTTCATAATGGCAGTAAGCAAACAAACACAGATAAAACTTTTTATGCTTTGGAGAGAAAAAAAACAACAAAAAACAAGGTTCAAAAAATTATGTATTTTTTATATTGTGAAGCAGGTATAACTGTTGGTCACTATTTTTTTTTTCTAACAATGTTTTTGGTTGGGTTTTTTATGTTGTACCACAAGAATCTGATAGCTTTCTCACATGAAGTAACATGGAGACTTTTGCACAGCTCGAACCTAAAGCATTGAGAGGCAAGTGGTTTGAAGTCAACGAACTTAACCACTCAGTCACGGACGCCCCTTGGTCAACATTACTCAAGAGGGTAATAATTTTGTATTGGCTATCATTTAACAAAAGAAATGACAATAAATAAGAAATATTCACTACATGTTTAACCAATTTGATTTTTAATTAACCTCAACCTTTTGTGTAAAAGATGGTGGAAACGTCCCACAAGATGGTACTGGACCAATTTCCTAAAAGTTGATTTTTTTGTTATAAAAGGTTATACTGTAAAATTATTTCAAAGCCTTGTCAATATTTATTTATGAGAAAAAAATCCTAATTGCAATGGTAATTTCAGATAAATAGCAATGACGCTCAGTGTAAGGAATTTGATTGAAAGTTATCTATGTGATATTATATATACGGAAGTTTTATGAAAAATCGTTTAATAGCAAAGGGGTCGATTTTACAAAATGTAAATATTCAATTATCAATATATGCACTCGAACATTCCTATTGAATATCTATAAACAGTGTGATGGCACCCCTTCAAAACACTTAAACTTTAAATGACAACACTTTAAAAAAAAACTAAAAATAAATACCAAGTTTTACATACAAACATGCCCTTAACTATTAAGAACAATCAATGAAAATATTATAACTATAAAGTTGGTTTATTTTGTGGTAACAGATTGTGTTTATTTGCCCAATCATTCAATATATAAGTCTAATTCTTTAGCAAACCCATTAAAGTTTTAAAACCAATAAAAGTCTAAAGTTAATCTTTCAGTGAAATGTAGATCAGAATTAGGATAAATGAAATGCCACAGACTTATGTACAAACAGATTACTTTCATTCAATTATTATCAAAGCTGTCCCTCTCTATATTTTAAGGCTTTTATCAATGGGGAAAAAGGTATTTGTTTATAGACTTTATATAAGGACAATACATTAAAAGCCGTGGGTATATTAACTTTATATTGCATGATATATTATTATGCATCAAACTGAAAGAAGTGTGCATGTAAGAAATTCTGGTAACGGGAGATACTGGAAGAGTTGTGACAACAAAATAAAAATACATATACATGTAGCTTAAAGTTGAAGAAATAGTTTTTATTGAGCCTGTTTATGCAAAAATGCAAATTGCATCATCTCTCAATTACCCAGCTAGCACTGACTTAAAGAAGAGGTAAATCCTCAATACTAAAACATTTGAACTTTTGTAAAGAATATAGGAGAAAAATGAATATGTTGTTCATAATTTGAAAAAAGTTTGCACACATTATATAAGATAAATCAACTTAAAAAAAATAATTTCACTACATGTATAAAATGATTGGTTCAAAACTTATGTATATAAACAAATCATACCCTGCAGTATGTACTAGGTTTAAAATAAAATTCTTATCAGAGGAACATTGTATGTATTACATAACAATCTTAAAACTGAAATTTTTCAAAACAACAAAAATGGAAAAATATGTTTTTTTAATGTTTAAATTTATTGATTAGTTAAAATATATTGATTATATAATGTTCTAATTGATTCTTCCTTTTGCAGTATACTAGACAACTACATATGATCAAATATTATGATATTGCAATGTTAGTTTAACAAGCTTTATTCTTGTTTTCATTGGAAATCATTCCACAGCAAAGTTTAAACAATCTGATAAACATTCTATTATAGTATATTGATTCCTTGAGTAAACAAATTTCAGCCGTAAAAAATGAACAAAAGAATGAACGTGTGTTGACCATATTATAGCAGAAATTCAAAACCAAATCAAAACTAAACACTATGCTTCATTTGTCTCAGTGTTTGCCTTTACTGACAATTAGCTTTTCTCTTACAGAAAATTGTTACTTGACGTCATAACTGTGAAAGTCAATGAATTTCATATGTAATGACCTTTAGAATAATCCTTAATAATATACACTGAATGTAATTCTAATTAAGGCAAAACATTTATGTAACTTTTGTAGCCTATTATTATTTTCTCTACAGATCATCTGACATATTTTCAATTATATTTTCAAATATTTAAATCAATTATTCAATTGATTCGGGCATTAGATTATTAAATTTTTCATGCCTCAGTTTAATGGTAAGTATTATGTAAATCTTTTTCATCCGATATATTTAATAATATCCATATCAAAATTCCTACTCAAATAATTTATATCATGCAATATTAGAATAAAACTTTAATCAAATAATAAAAAGGAAATATTTTAGATAAGATTTTCTATCAAATGAACAGTTTTTGAACATTATTGAGGATTTTTTACACTCCAATTTCACTTGAAAAGCTGAGATTTAATATGAATTTCTTTCTTTTATTGTATTTACTCTTGTTTCACCATAAATACTAGTATGTCATGGAAGATTTTACACAATATGGAATAAACAGATTTATTTTACTCTATCTACCATCTTTATTTGGTAAATCGTTTTATCTTATTGAATACTTGTACCTTTTGTTATAAAGCCCCAGTATTTATCAGCATTGAAGATTGTATAGGTTATCTATATTGAACAGTTGAAATAGATATTCTCAATATAGTATGCATTCCTATAGGCATAGTTTCTATACTAGGTCAAAACATTTAAATCTGTACATCACAATATTAGAAATTGTACCATATTCAATTTAATTCAAAGAATTTTATTGCTGTTACATGTATTTCTCTTTCAATATTACTTGGACAAAATATTTGACCAAATTAAAAGAAATGTAAACTTAAGTTTTCTCAATTACAACTATCAAATTACAGGATGATTATAATTGATTACAAAATTTTAACTTTCTTAATATATTTTTAACAGACATAATCTAAATGAAGTGTTCCACTGTCTGATTGCAAGCACATATTGTTACACTTTTCAAACTTAAAGATGAACTTACCTTATGTTTGCATTTCAATACCACACCATAGGCTCCTGAAAGAAAACAACAGAAAATGCTGTATACACATACAAGATACATTACAAGATGAATACAATAATTGTTTCTAATACAAGATATAAAAGTCTTACACATTTATGTGAACAAATAGGTGTAAAAATAATTATGCCTCAGGGGGTAAACAGATAAGAGTTGAAACAAGAACCTCATTCTGACTTCTAAATAATAAATGACCTTGACCTATAACTTTGTTTTCAAATTCTATTCTAGGATGTCATCATCATATCTTTGTTGCTTATCAACATATTTGGGAGAGAACCCATATGTTTAGAAGCACATATTGTTACACTATTCATACATATTGTCATATTTTAAAGATGAACCTACCTTATGTTTGCATTTCAATACCACACCATAGGCTCCTGTAAGAAAACAACAGAAAATGTTGTATACACAAACAAGATTACATTACAAGATGAATACAATTATTGTTTCTATACAAGATTGTTCATTATAATGCTAATTTTAAGTGTATCTATATATTAAAGTCTTACACATTTATGTAAACATGAATCAGGTGAAATAATATTATATATCACAATGATGTTACATGTCAGGTTTTTTTTGCTCTCAACAAGAAAATATGAATTTTTTCTTGACAAGAATATTGGTACTGTGAAATCATTTGTATTCGTGGGCATGAAATTTCGTGGTTTTATCAAAACAGGCATTTTCGTGGGTTCTTAAATTCGTGGATTTTCATTTTCTTGTAAAAAAAAAATAAGTAATGGAAAGTAATCTTTCACTTAATCACTGCGCTGTTTTACTTACCCCGTGTATATAACACAGCTCTTGTCAATAAATTTAATCCTGGCCTCTGGCAGTAACACAATTACTGCCGATAATTGACTGCAATTAACACCTTTGTGTGACATGATATGCAGCTCCATTATATGCCCCTATAATTCGCCAATGTAACATCGCATAAATTATACGACATCTGCCAATTTTTTAACCAGCCAGTGAAAAAGTTAACACCCCGAATTAGTCCAAAACTACACACTACATCACATCGACTGTGTAAATTTATATGCATATAAATTAATACCAGTAAATGGCTCACTACAGTTACATACATGTATGTGTGCATCTAGTGTAAAGACGACGGCTTCTTTGATATTTTCGGAATAGCAGTCACACAAATACATATTGAAAAAAATATATTTAAATGGATCATATAAACACTAGTCGTTAAAAGTTTTATCGGGGATAATTAATGCACTTGGTTCCCATATTTACTCGATTATGTCACGTATTCTGGCTAACACAATCAAGTAGCCTACAACGATCAAGTAGTCCCCTGATGTTTACATGCGACGAACATTTGTGACAGCAAACTGAAGACATACAATCGATTTTTCTTTCAAGTTTCTTAAATATTGCAAAATTAAACTATTTATGGATTTAATTTGTCACTGACCTGATTATAATATACATTCATACCACAAATATCGGCCGGAAAAGCGCCGACGCATGTTGTGATATATGGAACAGAGACATGGTAAGAAGCGTTTGTTGGGATAAAATTTCGTCGGGTCTTAAATTCGTGGATTGACCTATCCACGAAAACCACGAATTTTTTTTGCTCTCAACAAGAAAATATGAATTTTTTCTTGACAAGAATATTGGTAATGTGGTAATAAGGAAGTCTTACAATCAGCAAAGTTAGAAAATCTATTTTAAATCTCAGTGACCTTAACCTACATCTAATGAAATGAGACCCTGCCAAAGGACTTAGTTCCATTGACTGTATCACATCAAATATCTAAGATATCAGTAAGTGTATGAGTGTGATATATGAGAAACAACAGTAGGTCACTGAGACTGAAGGTTGGAAGGATCTGGAAATGCTACGGTAATTAAGAATTTTAGTGGCATTATACAGCAGTGATTATGTTATACTTCTATATCCCAAATTTACCCTTAAGCAGTCAGTCATTAAAGTATAGTAACATAAATGCGAGACAACCTTGTGCTTGTAGTTTGAGAAAAGTCAATATCAACATTGAGATATAAGATCTTCTCATAAATATTGTATCACATGAAAAAAGATTAAGTGTCTATGTCTATAAGTTCCAAATACTTTCTTTGTTTGCAACAATGTTGCTGGGTATATACAAGAAAACAAATGCATAATTATGATGTCAATGTCCTCAAGCTTTTTTATATCAGTAATACAGTATCATTTGAAGACACTGTCACATTGTTTTAAGTCAATACTGAACATATCTCAACAGAGTGTGAATTTTTCATAAAGTGAAATATGTTTCTTACTCATAAAGAAAATTTCTTTTTAAATTTCATCTTTAAGATTTGATCAACCAGTGAGAGATATAACTCATATCTCATTAAGTAAACCAGTTGAGTAGGTCATAAATCAACATAAAGTGAATGATTTTATTGACTCTAAAGAACATTTAATATCTGCATTTTCACATCTGTTCTTACAAAAAATTTTTACTAAGAAACAGTCAGTCAAATAAGAAATCATTTAAAAACAAACAAACAAATAATTAAAAAAAAATCCTAAAGGTATAAGTAGTACTGTAGAATTCTTGGTAATGCTATAAGTTTATTTATTTTTTTTTTCAATCTGTTTATCTACATAAAAAGTTACAAGTTTATAATTGCTATAATTGACAATACATAGATTGATCTTACCTTCGCCCACGACCCCTACTATTTCGTACTTGTTCATCACATTACACCCCACACAGGCTAAACTGCAACTTTCCTGAAAGATTATAACAGAAGAAACATGCTCAATTAAATGGATGTTCTTCTACCAAAATTATTGTTTACAAGAAATTGCCTACATATTTACAAGCACTAATTACCTAAATACATAAAATTCATGTATTTACTACAGACAGTTTGTCCAAAATTCTTTAAATTTACTTTTTTTGTTAGATTCTATTGTCTAAAATAATTAATTTCTGTTCAAAACACTTCCTGCCAAAAGCACAATGTCATGCTTGTGTTATTATTTCAGTATTAAGCCTGATTTTATCATGTTTGTGTCATGCAAAACCCAATAAAACTTCACATTTTCTACATCAGAACTATATTATTCCTCACAAGATATTGTTAACGTCTTCAGTGTCTTCAATAAAAAGTGGATGGCAATAACAGTGGTACTAATCAAAATCTTGATTTAAAAAAGTACAATTCCAAAATATTATACACAATTTCTCAATGTATCAGTAAAATTAAAATAATTTTGAGCAGAAGTACAAGATGATAAACATTCATTAAATAAAATTTTTTGGGTATATTTATTAAAAAATGTCAAGATAAAAAATTTTCACATCACTTCAATGTTAGATGCAAATGCTCAATATTTCTGTAACAAGTTGGACATTTGAATATCTCTAGCAAACATTTCATGTATATTCATAAATGTTTATACATTTAACATGTTTAAGCTGGACCTTTTGTTTCTTTAACTTATGAACCCCAAGTTCAACAAATTGAAGTATTTGTACAAGATAAACATAAATGGAATCAACATTTGAAGATAAAGTTTTGTGTGCATTATTTGATAAGAATATGTTTGAAAGAAACATTAATCTGACAGAAAGCTGTTACCATACTCTAAATACACACTTGAATCTTACAGAAAATTAAGCAACAAAGTAAAATTCATTCTAAATTTGAAGAGACAACACTTTAAAACTGATTGATTACTTTTATTACTGTCAGATATAAGCACAAGAGTTCTGTATAACAATAAATGTCTGCTTCTAATATACAGACTGAAATTCACTAAATGTGAGTCGCAACAGTTTTATAACAGAGTTAAACCAACTTAAATGTACAGAATGTTTATCCTAATCTTCTTAATAGGCAAGTCAGGGGTTGAACTTTGGCACTACCTTTTTCTATAGTATTGAAATACATGCATGTTACCATGTTTAAATACTGGTGTATAATTGTATTAACCAATTTTTAGAAACAAATTTACAATAAATATTTATAACAACTTTAATAGCAAATTTTAATAGGCATATTTTGTAAATTTTTGTTGCAGCAGTGTTGAAATTCCATACAGTCTATCATCTGATGTACACTCTTTACAACATATGATATTTTCTGCTGATTGATGAAGTGGGAAAATCTCATTATAAGGTTGTAGGGCACATTAGTATACTAGAGAACAATACAAACTTTAGTATGATTTCTGTGCTTTGAAATAATACTAAGAAAATTTAAACACAATTTAAACAACTAATGAGAAAGATCTCAAAATCATTCAAAAAATAATGTCACAAAAGAAGCTAAAATAAGATCAATTTTTTTTACTTTTTGTGGCACTAGCACTTAAGCCATGAAAAACTGATAATTTGTGGATTTCCTATTCCTTGAATAAAGTAATAAGCTTTACACAATGACAATACCTTTCTTTGCAAAAAAATATGTATAAAAATCAGGCAGCAAAGCAGTTTAAACAAAACATTATCAATAATATAAATATTAAATGTCAAATCTCAGTACAATACTATAACATGTGTATTATAAGACATGTTCCCAATATTGTTTACAATACCTTCAACTTTAATACAATGTTCACTTTCTTATCTAGAGTTTAAAATAAATCATTTTATCAACAATCGAACAAACACGTTATAAAACTGGGCCATAGTAAGCATGTGCATGTGCATGAAACTGATTAGCAACAATGCTGTAAGGTGTTATATAAGAGAAAATTTAATTTTCAGTCTGAAACTTAAGTCAAACAAGGTAAAAAACATTTCTGCATAAAATGCTGGGTTACTTAACAATTAATTAAGGTCCTTTACAACGACAAGGCAATGTAAGTTTAAATACAAGAGAAGCAGACTTGTCCCATATCACGTAGTATATTCTGGTTATGATTTTTTAAAATTAATTTATATCATGTGCTCAACAATCATCATTTATAGTCTTATTTTTGTAAATTCATTTATACAATTCAGTCTATGCTGATATTGTAAAATCATCTGATCACCAACACTTTCACGGACACTAAATAACTAGAAAATCCTAGTTAATATTTTCTTTCAGGTACTACATGCTTAATTTCTATCTTAAAACCACTAGTACACCAGTAGAATGCTTTCTGAATTGTATTTACATATGTATATGCAAATTCTACCTACAAATCTACTACTGTATGTCCTCCTAACTGATGATCAACTGGAGAGACATCATACAAGACTACCAATGAATTTTCTTTGACACTGTTGATATCTAATCACAATGGTACAACCAGTTATCATGCAGGACTCTCTCTCCTACTCTCTCTCTCTCCCTGTCTCGTTCTCTCTCTCTGTTAATGGAGAACAGTTCAAAGTCTTGAACCTTTAGATGGAAGAAATTTCACACTTAGTTTTTTCTTGTAAGGGAAATTTCAGGTACTTTTGCAACACATACAAAGATACATACAATAAATGTATTTAAAAAACATATAAAATAGTTTTAGTCTAGTGCCTTCATTGAACAGGTTAACTACATTGACAGTCAGTATACAGACAGGTTAATTAATCCTTATAATAATAATTAATAATAACAAGATATGTTTGTAAAACATGTATGCCCCCTATCGGCAGCCAATTTGTCATGTGATCAGGTTATTATGCATGACTTCTAAGTTCTGACCCAGTGAAAAAGCAGTTAATAAGGGTTATCTAGTATCTACTGGTAATGACTAGTCACAAGGTAATAATTATTGTGACCCCATAGGTTGTGTGCAGCAATTAAAGTTATTAAAAATCTTACCAAATAATATATACATAAATTTTATGAATCACATAGGCCTCATTAATGACAGCCAAGTTGTTATATTACATAAGACCTTCAAATGTGTATACCAAAAGCACATAAAAATATCAACCAAGGCAACTTTAGTTGTTGAGTTATTGGTCAGAAACGGTCATTAAGTCCAAGGTCACTATGACATTGACCCCTTGACCCAAAAATCAATAGGGGTCATCTACTGGTCATGACCAATCATCATACCAAGTTTGAAGTTCCTAGGCCTAAGGGTTCTTTAGTTATTGATCGGAAACCGTTTTTACCTACAAGGTCAATGTGACCTTGACCTTTGACCACTTGACCCCAAAATCAATAGGGGTCATCTGATGGTCATGACCAATCACCATATCAAGACTTTGAAGTTCCTAGGCATAAGCGTTCTTTAGTTATTGATCGGAAACTGTTTTCACCTACAAGGTCAATGTGACCTTGACCTTTGACCCCTTGACCCCAAAATCAATAGGGGTCATTTACTGGTCATGACCAATCACCATACCAAGTTTGAAGTTTCTAGGCCTAAGGGTTCTTTAGTTATCACTCGGAAACCATTTGGTCTACGGACCGACAAGTGCAAAGCAATATACCCCCTCTTCTTCGAAGTGGGGGCATAATTATATGTTTACAACTGCAATTGGAATTTTTCTTTGAAAAGGGGACAACAATGCTTTTTGGCTAACTTAAGGGAATGAATATAGGTATTAATAGTAATAAAAGGATTATCAACAGAAATGTTGTGAAATACCTTAGTAAATTTTAGAAGAACTAAAAAATCTCTCTGATTTTTCCAGTAAAAATTTATCAAAATTGCAAGTCCAAAACATAAACATGTAAATGGTATCCCTAATAAACACATAGCAAAACATAAAATACAAAAATGTCCTATAATTTGCTTTAAAGCTTAAGTTATCAAAGGTTTAACAATATGTTTGTCCATTTGCAATTACAAATGTACAAACACCTAAAATAAACATCTCGAACCGTTTATTAATGGATTTCAAATAAAATTATAAGTCTATGATGTCTGTAACATAAGGTGTTTACAGACTCAGGTACCAGTCTTTTTTTAACAAACTATATTTGTGCACACTGCCAGTGTATTAGTGAAAAATCATCAAAAAAATTGTTTTCTTCTTTTTGGGAAATCCAATTCAAATGCTTGCAACCATATAATTGCTGTATATGTGGTACATCCAAATAAAAGTGAATCAATAGGAATTTAACAAGATTTTAAACATTACTTTCAGATATGGAAATTGACAATCTGACTAAAGTTCAGATCAACTTATTTCTTACATGTAGATCTGATTACCACCATATATGTTTTACCTGCAAAGCCTATAAACGGGGAAGTCAGATAAAAAAGATGTGTTCATTTTTATTTTTCAATTTTTCCTTTTAAAGGTGTCATTTAAAGTATTTCATGCACCTTTCTGTTAATCTGGTTCCCTTTCCTGTTATGGTTCCAATCTTTTTAGAGGTAGGGTACCAGTCTATACAATCATTTCCAATGAGAACACCTCAGGTATTATTCTTAAACCTAATAGTTGCAATGGTACTGTTATCAGAATACCCCACCGTTTATCACTGAGTTACATAAAAAATGGTGACACCCAACTAGAAATGATACTGATGATTTCACTGAAAGGTATAGAATTTTATACATTGTTTCATTGTCTTTTTATTTTATTTCCTTTTATAGCTGCGCAAGCCAAAGCCCTTTGACTTCCCTGTTACTAAGTAAATCATATATATTCTAAAGATATTTTGAGGGAACTGAAAGATGATTTCTGATTTTGACCGTTTAAATTGACTCAAACCGAACTTCCAGAAAACCTAAAAAAAGCTAAATCCGACAGACCGTCTGAGTTTTTCAGGGGCAAGGGAGGACAAATTCCTCAGTTGTTGCTAGCAAGATTACTCTTTCTTGAAAATAGTGTTAGGTAAAATACCGTAAAAATTATTTACATTGGCTGATATTGTGAAATAAACAGATGGCTGATAGGTGTACAATTGGCATATACAGTACACAGTTATTTAAACATGGAGTGCTTGAAATATTATGATGGCGCAGTGTATGGAAAAAAGAAAATTAACACCGTCAGAAAGAAGTGAAAATAAAATAAAAAGAGTATAAAAAACCAGGCCAGATAGAACTTTTAACATACAAGAGCTGTCGGTAGGACAGCACGCTCGACTATTCTAAGTGCTTGATAGTAAAAGAGCCTTGATAATGTTAAATTTTTTAAGTTCACAAAAGGGCTAATTTTTTTTTATAAATTCATGTTATAGGCCTTAGAGAGAGTCTAATTATACATAACTGGCTTGACTATTCGGAAGGTAATGTCACAAGGGTGTTTTATTGAGTATTATAATACTAATTACCTATGAATATATAAATTTGACAGAAAAGGTACAAATTTTACAATTTTGCAATCTGATGTACCTTACTATAAATAAGTATTGTAAGTTTCAATTGAATATCTCAAGCAATAATTGAGATATTTGACTTTACAAAAAACTTTAACCAAAATTTCTAAGTTAAAAAGGGGCATAATTCTGTCAATATTGTAGGCAGAGTTATCCAACTTGTCAATCTGATGTACCTTGTTACTATAAATAAGTATTGTAAGTTTCAATTGAATATCTCAAGCAATAATTGAGATATTTGACTTTACAAAAAACTTTAACCAAAATTTCTAAGTTAAAAAGGGGCATAATTCTGTCAATATTGTAGGCAGAGTTATCCAACTTGTCAATCTGATGAACCTTGTTACTATAAATAAGTATTGTAAGTTTCAATTGAATATCTCAAGTAATTATTGAGATATTTGACTTTGCAAAAAACTTTAACCAACGCCGACGTGGACGCTGACGCCGACGCCGGGGCGACTACAATAGCTCTCATATTCTTCGAATAGTCGAGCTAAAAATGGAAGAAAGGGCGATAATGGCTGATGTTATGACAATGTAAAGAACAAAATGCCCTGTTCCGCCTAAGTTTCTATGACAGTGCCAGTAAAAATGTTGAAAAACACGAAAAAAATAATAAATAATTAACACATTTATTACTGGATGTACAAATTTGCGTATTACAACTGTCAATGATCATGAAATATATCAAGTATTCATGAAAAAGAATACATATCTGTCTGTGCAAGACAGAAAACGATCAAGAAAATTCTGTCAACTGATGGGAAGACATTACGAAAATTAAAGTCCGAGCACTGAAAGATTAAAATGCAGATCCAAATCAGGATGACGAATGTTTAGACTTTCAGGATGTACTGTTAAACTTAAATAAGGGATTGAGTTTAATTTGAAGGTTATTAAAATTAAGAGAAAATGTTGTTTACTACATTGCTTGTTTTCAAATTGCTGTACATGTGTCGAGCTGACAGATTTTTTTGTTGGTCCGACAAAATTCAGGGATTTGTCAGACCGAATGTCAGACTCTTTTTTCAAACTTTCGGCAAGACTGTCAAACTAGCAATAGTGTTTCCAATAAACTCTCTGTACATAAAAATGACAGTTAAGATTAGGTGGAATGGTTTGACAGTAGGTAAAAACAGTTTGTTACATGGGTCAAACCATTCACAATTAATTAGGCTAGCCAAGAAGTACCACTAAGCAACCTTACTTTGATAGCGAGCTCGACAAGCTGGCCCAAAGGGCCTGCTCGCAAAGCGAGCCTTACGGTAACGCGAGTACCTGCTAAGTGATGGTTTTGAAAACTTTCGTCTGAAGTACCGAATTGGACACATCGCAACCTTTCGAATTTAAGGATAACGATAAAAACTGAGGAATTCTGACTGAAAACGGATGTGTAGACTGGTCACCCGCGCACGTCTATGGGAACCATAATTGGACAGGGAATCAGAATAACGGAAGCTGTGTATAAAATATCGAATGACAGTTTTAAAACGGAAAATGTAAAATGAAAATTGAAGGCGCCATTTTGTTTGAAAAATCTGATAAATAAAAACAATTTTTTGTCGAATTTTGTTGTGAAAACTATCTAGAATGAAAGAAAATGGTCTAACTAAGAAAATGAATCCGAACACCAATATCTTTTATTCAGTCGTTAACGCTGTACAGATGTTTAAAGTATTGTTAACGTGACGTCACAATGTAGCTCCAAACAGCACGTGCAAAACAAACAAATCAAGTACGCTATTTTAATGTCGCAAACGTTTTAAGTTTTACATCTATTTCACTTTTAATAATCTTTATTTCGCTTGAAAAATTATAGAGTGAAATAAAATAAACAAAGTTTTATCAACGTTTTCAAAACTCGGTATTCATTTAACGACAGGGGCGGAGCCATATTTAACACAGTACGTGTAACGTCACACGCACTCGTCACTGCATTTGAAATAAGGAAGTGGCTAGCCGTACGGGCCCGTACGGCTAGCCAAAAGTTCTAGCCGTACGTGAGTCACGTACGACTAGCCAGTACACACTGTATTGGCTAGCCGTACGGCACTTTTCAAAATTATATGGTAGTCGAAAATGCTTATGTTATTTTATGACTTTAAGCGAGGATTTGTACAAGACCCAGCAATTGTCTTCGTATGTTTACTTTTTAGAGATTAATGGCTACAGTAAAGAAAGTATACGAATACAGTATATATTTTTGTCATCTCAAGACGTCGAGAAAAATTGAATTTGGTTGCAGTTAAATAACATCAATTGAAATAGTTTACAAAACGTTGATATTTTTTTTTGTTTCATTTAGTTTAATTTTCAAATAAAAAAAAAAAACGCCGAAAATAATTGTTGTTGGGCTCTGATAATTGCGTCAATTACCGACGGTATAGAAGTTTGTCCATCATTATGGAAAGTTTGCCTTAATTAAGGCTTATTAATTGATTGTGCTTTTATGTTCGATATTTAAAATTATCTATACTGTATTTGAAAATTATTAAATTATTTTTGCTTTTCACCGTTTTTTTTTCAGTATTCTTTTTATTTATTTACTTATTTATTTATTTAATTATTTATTCCCCTCCGATCATTATTTATTCGATCCATGTGCTTAATTAACAAAAATGATTTAACAATTCATCTTTCATACAAATAAAACAACAAATCATAAGCATGAAAATCAAGGACGTTATAACTTATAACATACAACTTTGACACTTTTATCAAAATAGATTATACAACGCCTGTTCGTATTCATTTTTTTACAAAATGGCGGAGCATCTTTATTAAAGTGAACACACTAGAACAAATCGGAGACACAAAATAACATATGCATTTTCGACTTCCATATATTTTTGAAAATTGCCATACGGCTAGCCAATACAGTGAGTCCTGGCTAGTCGTACGTGGCTCACATACGGCTAGAACTTTTGGCTAGCCGTACGGGCCCGTATGGCTAGCCACTTCCTTGAAATAAAAATGAGCGATTATTTCATACTATTTCACGTTAAAAGTACATCGAGCTCGCTTTGAGGCTTTGCCTTTTTCATATTAGACAACAAAACTACCACTACAGTATTGACAATAAATTTTCTGTGCATAAAATTATAATGACAGTTCCTTTAAGGTCACATTAAGAGTCAAATACCTTACCTAATGGCTATATTGGAATATATTTTATAACCGTGACAGAAAAACAAGTCCTCTACTTTACACTTCAAGTCAATATATTCCCTTTCTTCAATATTATTCGAATTTTCTGACACACATTCTTTTTTTTTCCACCAAAACAGCTTTACAAAAAAGCTACCAGTGTGTAAAGATGTTGTTTACAAACTACTCTGTTGACCGATATAATTTTATCAAACTATCCAATCCAAGAGTTATTACATTTTGTAATTTTTTACTTTTACTAACCAGAAAATAAGATACCTTATTGCAAAGAACCAAATTTATTTTAAGTATTTTCCTCTACATTAATTTTTTTATAAAGATTTTCCGACAAAGTAAGTAAACTTTCTATGCAATTTGATCTCCTACGACGCCATCGGGAATTTCCTTGCCAACATACCCACAACGCACTACGATTTAAACCTTTTTTACCTTCAAACGAAGAGCAACAAGGAAAAAACCTGTCGATACGGTATTGTATCCGTACACACTGAGAAAACTGCGGATTCGTTGATTTGCATTATTTATTGTAAACAGTCACATTTGAAAATAAAAATTCGAAGTACATATGTTTTCAAAAATGTTAAAATAGATAAATAAATATCATGGACACCGTTTAATCTGTTGAAAACTGGAAAGTAGTAATATCATAAGGAACCCTCAATGTGCCATTCCATAATTATCGCCCAGTTAAGGCACATGAAAAAAGAAAACTTATGGCGCAATGGAAGTGCATGCAGTCAGCTCTGATTTTAATCTCAAGAATGTGTTAGCGCTGACTACATTCTAAGGAATAATCCACGGGTAGACGGGACGTGGGGAAAAATATAAATGTCCTTTGATAATTGTACAAAATAATAGACTTAAATTGTGATAATGCTTTGATTGCCTGTTGTATGGCTGTACGTGTTGATTAATATCTAATGATAAACATTATTGGCTATTGTGTAAAACAGAACTTATCGTTTAGTTGTGCTCCTTTCTCTAGGGATTGGGCACTTTTTAAAAAATTACATAATGATGGTCAAAGACCCTGAATATTTTGAATTATCGTGAGCTGCAATCCTGCGTTTATTAACATGGTTCAATTTTATCAATATCTTTCATGTGATGAGGGTTCCACGCAATAGCTGAACATCTTAAAAAAGGTGTAACTAAAGATTTCTGCATTGCAGATAATTTTCTTGCTTTGAGGCATCGAATATTTTTGTTATGCATATGGTCATTGGGTTGTTTCTTTTATGATCATGTATGTGTTTTATTAATTTCGTCTAATTTAACTATGACAATTGTTAAAATTTCACTTGGCAGTAATGTATTTTATTTACGCTATCTCGTCATATAGAAACATATTGGGACTAAGAGTAGGATTTGGCGCGCCTGAATCCGTCTTAAACTCCGCAGGTGTGTAATTACTACTGACCGTACCAAGGAGTACTCCTCTATATTCCTACACATATTTCACATGTATACCTCTTGTGTATTGTTGCATGTTTGGTGTGTTCATATCCTGTATTGTTAAATTGTAGTTAGCGGTAAGTATTTCCTCTAAATTCCCCTATCATGTCCCATTGTGTGCTCTCCCCACTACCGTTTCCTTACACCTCAATCTTGTCCTGGTAGTTCTTATCAATTCACTTATTGTATTCCCTTCTATGTCGCTCTTATGTCCTCTTTCCTTTTTGGTTCGGTGCCTTCTGGGTGCGCTGCTGGTGTGACTGCATGGGATGTATCAGGGCAGCGTTCTGTTAACATCGCCTTGCATTGTTGATCTTCGTTCATTGTTATCTTTTTTTATTGAAAATATGATAAACATGATCAACAAGGAAAGGCGGCGTTCAATGAACGCAGCCCCAAATAAATAGAGAAAAACGGAATCCCTAAAGAATGCACAAAAAGAAAAAAATGAAAATGTTGCAGGCTTCGTTTGATTGAGTCTGTTCATGGACGGTACTGGAAAGTGCAAGTTACCGCCCCGCCCCTTAGCACCGGCTTAATGTCCATGTAAACATGAAAATGGTGAATTATTGAATTTAGAAATATCTGTAGATGTGTTCATACGGCGTTTATCATGGAACCTTCAAAACTCTGCAACACTGAATAATATCTGCAGTTTATGTAGGAAAATATTTAATGGTATAATTATTATGAAAATATTAAAGGACTGGTTAAATTGACAGCGGTGAAATGTATTGTATTGAATTTTGTCCTAGCACTTAATTATGCAATATTCAGTATAGCTACATGCACGTTGTTGGAAAGACTATTACATGTGTTCCACCAAGGTCTTGATACAGCGGTCCAGAAAAACAACATACATTGAAGCCTGAGTGCTTTGTCCTGTTTGATGTTCTGCTGGGCTTCTTTGTTTGGGGTTGCATTCGTTGAATGCCGCCCTTCCTTGTTGATCTTGTTATTCATATTTTGAAATAATTTCTCTGAATTAATCTGTGAGAGTTGATGATAATGTTAAAAATCAGGAAACACCTTACCAAATAAAGTAACTGATTGAAATGATATGAAATAATCAAAAGTTGATATACCATGTATGCTTTTAAATCCTGTAATTAACATATCGCTGAAGATTTACGTATGAACATATTTAAATTTGTTTTATAATGATGATTACCGTTATCCATCATGCTACATGCAGTATTAATTCAATTAACAGAAAAGTGAACAAGATATTGTCATGTACAGCCTTGAGATGATATACAGTACTAGACGCCCACAACAATTGAAATTTAAGAAACACGAGTCCTGCATGCTATACGATTTTGGCCTATATAATACCTTACTTTATGAAAAAAAAACATACACTCACTTTTAAAGTTTTCCCGGAGTGCACCTCCGGTAAACTAAAGTCGGCTCCAAATATTCCACCAAAAATAAAAATGTCAAAATGTTGATTTAGGGTCTCTGTCCCTTATATAATCATAAGTTTTAATTTTATTTATTTTAAAGGTGTCATCAAAAATTCGTTAAAATAGGTATGTTTATCATTTCTGGATAAAGTTTAGAATATAAAATCATTTGAAAAAAAAAGGCTTCACAACCTATGATTCCCTTTCCGCCCATTGTTTTCTCGTTTAGGGCACACGCATTCTATTTACTTGGGGACCATATGCCGCTTTTCATGGAATTGCATTAACGTGTCGAATTGAAGGTTCCGTGATAGCCGCAATTAATATGATTATATCTGCGGATGTTTCAAAATTCCAAATTTTAGTTGATGTTAACCCATTACGTCATATACACGCATTTTAACGCCTTTTTCACCCCCCCCTTTTTGTTGACTCAAATGATGAAAAAATACTGATTTAGGCCCCAAACACTTGTTTTTGTTTGAGAAATGTTGTTAAAAAAAGTGACCTCTTTTTCGGCGCGGCCCCCAAACAAAAGATACATCAGGGGGTTGCCAGAAGGGGGATGTGCCCCCTTCTGTTTGGGGGGGGGGGTTGAAGGGGGGGCGGAGTCCCCCTCATCGCCAAGAAAATTTTGGACTTGTGAGAGGCTGTAAATGACCCCAGATTGATTATAAGGTAACGTGTAACCAACGCTGAAAAGCATTTGACTCTATCTCAATCCATTGAGAAGTTGCAGCACTTTGAAATAAATTTTGATGGAAAAAATCAACGCAAAATAGTGATTTTTGGCAATTTTGAGATGTCCCCTCGTTGCCATGGTTACAGAAAATTTAAGCCTGAGCATGTTGTTGCAAGGGCAATGGTCCAGTCAACATTTGTGCCAAGTTTGATTAGTGTTGAAGCAGTTTTTATAGTATTATAGCAATTTGAACTTGTAACGGCCAGACTTTTCAATGAAAAACAGCCATTTTTCACAAAATGCTCATGAAGTAATGGGTTAATGAAAAAAATAAAAAATCTACAAAACAACAATTTTTCTTCAAATTTATATGACAGGCCATGTTTAAAACATGAAAAAAACGCGATTTAGGGTAATTTCAAGTATTTTCATCATTTTCTGTTAACCAATTACGTCATATACACGCCTTTTAACGCCTTTTCACCCCCCCCCCTTTTTGTTGACTCAAATGATGAAAAAAATGCCTGATTTAGCCCCAAACACTTGTTTTGTTTGAGAAATGTTTGTTAAAAAAGTGACCTCTTTTTCGGCGCGGCCCCCAACCAAAAGATACATCAGGGGGTTGCCAGAAGGGGGATGTGCCCCCTTCTGTTTGGGGGGTTTGAAGGGGGGCGGAGTCCCCCTCATCGCCAAGAAAATTTTGGACTTGTGAGAGGCTGTAAATGACCCCAGATTGATCATAAGGTAACGTGTAACCAACGCTGAAAAGCATTTGACTCTATCTCAATCCATTGAGAAGTTGCAGCACTTTGAAATCAATATTGATGGAAAAAAAATCAACGCAAAATAGTGATTTTTGGCAATTTTGAGATGTCCCCTCGTTGCCATGGTAACAGAAGATTTAAGCCTGAGCATGTTGTTGCAAGGGCAATGGTCCAGTCAACATTTGTGCCAAGTTTGATTAGTGTTGAAGCAGTTTTTATAGTATTATAGCAATTTGAACTTGTAACGGGAGACTTTTCAATGAAAACAGCCATTTTTCACAAAATGCTCATGAAGTAATGGGTTAAATGTTTACGGTAACTTTCAATTCCATTACCGTCTATGAACAGGCTCAATTTAACAGAGTTTGCAACATTTTCAATTTTGTCGGTTTGTGCGTTCTTCGGGGAGTCTTTATTTCTTTCTATTTTACTATTTTTCTGAAGTTAAAAGTCGTATTAGGCACAAAGTACCAATTTTACAGGATAATTGTGTGTGTAACTTGTGTTGTATTTTAATTTAAGTGTATACACCTATGTATCTACTGCATTTAGTTTACAATAGATGTTCTCTCGAGATACCTGTATGAAAAAATAGGTTTGTTTATTTCATTACGAATGCGCGAAATCATTACTAATCGGTCAGATCCTTAATGTTTTGAACAAAACAGAAACAATTTTTTTTATTCTGTTTACAAACAATATTCATGTATGTTAAATGACAAATACATTGTGTGTAACAAGCTTTTCGAGAATCAATCATAAGGTTATGGAAAAAAGAGAGCACAGATCAACAGGCAAAGGTCATATTATACATATTAAAACTATTATTTTACCCTTTAGAAATTTTATAAAACATATCATTACATATATAGCTTATGCATGTAGTACATTTTTTAAGTGAGGCTTTAATTCTGTCGAATTTCTGTCTGTCATTACGATTCGTCCGCATTTTCCAAAGCAGTATTATCTTCAAAATATTTTACTTATTCTTTGCACGGATAAAGTTTCGGCTAAATTTTCTTTTCTTATACGATACTATCTCCAGTAATACTGACACTGACTTTCGAAGCCTTTTCATCTACATATTAACCAGGTTTTCGACGTCATTCCTTCTTCCAAATGCTGTTTCAGGTGGAAGGTTAAGATCGTTAAGATCAGATTGACTCGCTATGCTTTAAATGATTATTTGATAAGGACATCTTGAAATATGAACTTAATAACTTGATTTTTAAATTGAAACTATCAATCATAGAAAGACAGAGTCTTATTTGTTTAGTTGAAAAATATATTTAAAGTATTTCTCCATTTAGATTAACAAAATCATTCTCTCCATCTGGCTTCTTTTTTGCAAGCTTCCTTTTTTGTTTGAGTTTTTCAGAGTTCTCTTTGTACTTTCTCCATATCTGCAGACCTTCTTCTACTGGAGGTATGAAAACAACTAGGACCGTTCCAAAAAACACCCAGTATTGAAATGTTCTTATCCATGTTTTGAATTGTCCGAGCGACAATTTCTCATATGAAAGAGCAATTGCTGGTACAACAACAGCAAATAAGGCGAGACTTATTCCCGCCCCAATACATGCAACAAGTTTGGCTTTACGAAAGATTCGATCCATTGTTTCAGCTGTTATAACGGGACCTGCGTCAATATCTCGCAGTTCTTCTTCATATACAAGTCGAAATGGGTTAAGGGGGTTATCAATATTCATCGTTTTTGCCCATTCTCTTTGTTCATCTTCTTTACTTTTTATTGTATGTGTACATAATGATACAGTGAAACATATAATTCCGCTGATAAAAAATCCACTGACCATTGCCACCAGCAGACTGTAATCCTGTGCTGTGTTCGTGAAGAAATCGGACAAACCACCTTCATATGTTGAACCCATTATTAACATCCCAGCAATAGAACAAATTAAACCAACTACACCACCTGAAACAAATTTATAAGTTATAAGATCATTACACAAGTATAATACATAAAATAGAATAAATACAGATACAGACAAAAAGATGCAGAAAAGAAATCTACTTACCAGCAACAACGCCATTAGAAGTTGCTTTCGACCATGTTATAGTCAGAAACAAAGGCCAAAGAAATGGACTTGTTATAACAGGTATGCCGAGAGTTGCCCAATTAACATTAATGCTAGTCTCAGAGATAAGAAGGCCATAGGGAACGATCATAACAACTACCCACACCATACACCAAGTCTGAAAAAACAACAACAACATTACAATGATATAATTATATCATCTTTTATTTGATACAAAGTTACATTGTATTTAATTACATTTCAACGACATTAATATTTTAGAGGTGCAATACCTTATATTGCCAAAGACCATCTTCATAATGTCTGTAAGCCCCATGCACTTTGCATTTATAATGTACACCAAACTTGCCACCATCTTCCTCCCGAGCTTGAATATCGTCTTCACATGCAGCACAGCCTATAGAAGATGGACACACACATACTTTCGTGTCATCATCAGTCGTATGATCCACCAGTTTCTCAAAGCCACACAAAATGCACGATGTTGGTGTTAAATTAGCACTTAAAAGAAAGAAAGAAGAAAACAATAGAACGGGAGTAAAAAATGCTTTATATACTGTGTAGCTGGTCGTTTTTAGATAAGTAAATCAAGTTTACTAATAACGTTATTACAATGCGTTACATTATATTTTAAAGCTATATTAGTTTTTAAAAGAATTAAATCCAAGAAGTCGTTCTGAGATGAGTAATTGTAGATTATACCGGAATGGATTAATGTATGTTTTATAGATATCATAAACAATAATGGATGACACAGCCATAACTTCTCCGGAACCTGTGGACATCAATGCCATCATTAACATGGTGAGTAATAAATATCCACCGGTGTCTCCCAGCAAAAAGTGCATCACAAACGGATTGATATAACCTAAAATGATTTAAAAATAAAGGATCAAGACTAGTTTGTGACTTCAGGTGATATACATTAATTACTACAAATGTTAAAGGCCAATGTGATGATGAAGAAGAACAATTTGATAAGAAATTTAGACAGCATTCACCGTTCTAGTACGAAATAATTGAATGTCAGGTATGCAGCTGTCCAAGTATTAAAGCATTGTTATAACAAGAGGTGCCAAAATGAAACATTTTACCCGGACCACAACCTTTAAAGTAAGAATAAGTAACAATTAATTGAGTAAATGATTGAGTATTGGCATGTGCCAATGAATTAGGAAACACATTACACACTTGTCTTTTAGAATAAGTGGATTGACTTTATCATGACACTATGAAAAGGGGAATTATACACGCACAAAAATAAATAACTGAATTGCTTTACTATGAGTAATATTTTTTACACCTTTTTTCAGGGTTATTTTAACTTTCCAAACCAATCATGTAAATATCAATATTATTCTGCTCATATTTTTGTGTATTATACTATACCATCAATGACGATTTGTAGCTTCATTATAATGAAAAAATAAAACGAATGCAGAGTTAGACCAATTTATGGTTATTTTATAAAAGGTTCACACGTCTTACCGTTATCTATTTCCGCATCACTAAGTAAATGAGTTCCATTCTCATAACTCATCGCAAAATAGGTCATGGTTGTCGTAAACGACATTGCCGTCGGTACAACGAACCACATGTAAGCAGCAAAGAAGAATCCAATTACACCTTGTGAAGGTTTGGCTGCAATCCTACTCTGCCAGTTTGCTTGATCACAAAAACTGATAGAAGTTGCCATAAAGATAATTACAACACCATATATAAGACCACTTTTGCTTCTGAACGTCAGATAGGAGTTCTGAAAGTTGCCATCTGGTCCTTTAAGACATGTAACGGCATTATACATTGACTCGATCGTTGAAACTTTCTCTATTGTCGTTGAAGGATAGAAACTTGTATAAATGATAAATACGGAAATTGCAACGAAGGTAAGAGCCGTGTTGAAGTACGATATGTAGAATGTTGTTCCCAAGCCACCAATCATACAATATGACCCAAATAAAACAGCAAGAATTAGAAATATGAATTCGTTATTGGAATCCTTGCTAAGAACTTTGATAGCAGTTTTTCCCGCCAACATTACACTCGTGCTGACAATGATGTTGGTGATTAGAGCCAAAATACAGAAGATTATGTGTGCTACTTTTCCAAATCTTGCATATGCGATCTGTAACATAAATTTTAAGTTTTGAAGTTGTTCTAACATTTCAAGGAGAAAAATACATCATAATATAATCGCTAATTGTTTTCACTGCAAAGTTTGATTACTTATTGTATCATATGTTATAAGAGTAACTAGCTACCTGGGGAAAGGTTTTAGCTCCCGGGGCACGAGTTTTTAAATAAAGTGATAGAGCTGGAAATAGCAAAATGTCCATTACGACTGCAACAGCTGTCCATAGGCTTCCACCCATTCCAGACTGAAAAAACGTTATGATAAAAAGATGTACATTTTAAGAAGCAATACTTACAAAATATATATTTAAAAATAAAAGTACTTCATTAGATATAGAACCTTTAAATTTATGAAATGCATCATATCTTTTCACAAAATATTACCACGGACTTTAATTGCAATTTACGATTGTGTGATATTACCTTGCTTGTTATAGTTGACATTTGCAGGAAGTCTGCAGGCCAAAGAAGTTGTGACGTCACTGTCACTGCAGTAAGACTGAGGCTTACACGTCCTCCTGCATCAAAAACTGTATCCAGACTATGTTCATCATGGAATACATATTTTCGTAACGACTTATAAACTCCAGCTATAAAAAGGGAAAATCCACCGAATCCAAGAAGCAAAAGTAACGCTATTTCACTTTTTTCGATCGACGGCGAGATACTGTAAATAAAAAACAAAACAAACTAACATCTTAATGAAACATTTCATCATATCTTAATGTGAATACATATTTTCTAAAACAGTGAATGAAATAAATTATAAATCATTTATTTTGTTTATGACTTTTATTAACACTTCCTGGTGGATGCATTATCTGGTAATATGACTTCATGTCGCATTGCCAAATATAAAACTGTTTGCTAAAATTGAATTGACAAAACGATATCTGATAGATTTTTCCCCTTTATAACAACATAAAAAATATACTACTGTGAGACACAGCAAGTACAGTTCGGAAGTACACTCACTGTTGGTATACATCTATACATCAGGTGTGCTTATCTTTGAATCAGCTAGGCGTGGTACTTTCGGAGCCGCAAATGTGCGTTTTTTGTACATTGTATGTTTCTATTCTACTTATTTTAAAACTGTTTGATCTTATTCTGGGAGAAAGTATTAATGTTATTAGAATAGCATAAACTTTTACTTGCTGGATCCTTCATGATTTGCGAGGGTTACCATGCAGCTTGGTTCACTAGTAGATAAGTCATTGGTATCCGGAGTAGTTTCCGCTGACACAAAAATAAAACAGCTGAGAAATGCGATTGTGTATAGAACTAGCTGAAATAAATAAAAGTACCATTAAACTAATGAAAATAATAAAAAAAATAAAAAACATCAAATAATTGCATGTACATGTATTACATGTTTTTGTCATTCATTACTTAAAGTTTTTTTTTAATTTAGTTACCTTCATTACGGCATGTATGTATGAACTGAATAAAGTAAACTACAAAAAGGCGCCTGAGTAAGTTAAACATTAAACATCGTTTACTTGTACTTTAAACAATCTCATTCATTATTCTCCATCATGATTTTCATCTTAAGTGAACACTACATATTAATTCAGACACAGTTGTAGAGTCGTCACATTGTCGTGCATTTGCACAGGCAACCTGTAGTTACCTCTCCACTAGGGTGAATCACCTGATGGTTTTGGCGTCTATTTTGTGCTAAGATCGATGTTTTTGATTTTCAGCAGAATCATACATATGACATAAACATTGGTATTATAGTCGTTTTTCCTTGACTAAAGACCTTTAAATGTTTCTCTTATTTTATCTCTTTTAATGAACACTGTACATGAAGGTTCATTGTACATTGATTGCGTACAGTTTCCAGCTTTGTTGGCAAGTGCTCTATGGGTATCGCATATAGATAAATTCTAACAGCTTATAGTTCTGAATGTCTCTTCTATAACATTTCTGGTGATATGTCTACCATTCGTACTTACCGGAGGTGGCATTGGATATTTCAAACATGAACAACACATCGCATTAATATTGCTTTAAAATTAAAAATCTTTTTATTTTCCATTCGGCTGTTACTTAAAAATACCTATTTGCAATTGCGCTATTCGCTACCTTTTCGATACGATACATTTTAATGATTAAGAGGAGTAAAATGGAATGAATATTAATTTAACCACTTTGGTTCTCAGATTTTATTGTAAGTAAACCTTTGAGGTTTCAATTTAGTAAACTTGTAACACAGTTTAATTCTGCAATGGGTTTTGAGGTAATGCAACTTACTTCACATAGTCTAGTAAACATGTAAACAAATACATTTTTTCCTTGAATTTATTTGGATATACATAACATAGGCTATCATTTATTAAACAAAATTCGGAAAACAATAAATTATATCAATTAATAATTACCATGTATTCTAAAAGGTAAAGGTAAAGGTCTTGTTTATTATAGTGTCATTCCTACTGAAAGGGCCAGCCATTTCTGACTTATGAGACACCTTTTGCTGCATACCATGTACCTCCCAACTCCTACCGCTTTTATATAAATTCATTGATAACACGTATATCTAGAAATTAATTAGTAAACCCGATGCTGACATTAAATATGTTATACAGTTCGTACATAGATTGGTAACCGCTGGTTCTTTTTTAGCCCTTTTGCAATTGACGTCATTAACGTGACTTCTGATTTAGAATGGCAACACGAGATAATACTAATGACAATTAAACTTTCGTGAAGGACACAGAGTGAAAACTATAGTGATTGTAATGACCACATTAATGCATAGGCAGCATTAAAACAAATGTAAAATATACATCAAACACAATCTAGGCTATCTATATACTATAGTAAGATTACATACACGTAGAACAAGCGAACGCTTTATCCATATAATGATCAAATTTGTAAGACAAATACTTAGACCAAAATGAAAGAGGTGAAGTATAACCATAGAGATATAATTTATATTACTTCTTATACTGTGCCCGTCTTGGTTCACGGTACTTTGCAACAAAGAAGGAAAACAAACAATGAACTTACTGTACAAAAATTGTCATAAGCTGTAACATTTAAAAAATTTCTGCAGAATGACACAATGAAACAATAACATATTCAATCAAAATAAGATTTAATGGTCAAGACATAGATCATAGGTCGGCCATTTTGAAAACAAAAAGACATCATTTAAATGACAATAATTGGGATAACATAGTTTTTCCATGTTTCAGTTAAAATTACTAAATTAATATTGCTCAGTTTTAAATATTAAGCTATCTTTACATTGTTACTTAAAATTGATTTCTTTTCAACAATATTGATCATTTAGAAAATGATGATTGTTTCTGACGTATGCGCATGTTTGAATGGACTATGGCGGCTTTTTGCAGAAATGGGCAAAATGTTGTTCTGAAAAAGCTTCAGAATTAAAATATTTTACACACAAATTTGTTGCTTAGGTGTATGACTAAATATTATATATGTCAATTCTGACCAAGACCAACCTTAACACTATTCATATCGAACTATGCCATTACAGTGAAATAAGTAATGACGCAAAATTAGTGATGTTGAGTATATACCAAGATTATTAAACATATTAACGATGAATAAGTCATTTCTTTATTTACAATTTAACATGCACGCCAATCAAAGATGAATTTGATCATAGTATGCTTGAAAGCAACACTACAATAAAGTTGCTAAAATATATAAAATCACAATATAAAGATACATTCTATAATACACGAAGCTGTATGGGATGTCTGCTTGTATATATGTAACACACAAGATAATGAAGTATGTTTACGCCATACGTTACTTGTTAATGTCTTACTCTTCGAATAGAATGGCTTTAGGAATAACTTCCTTGATATCGTAAGTTTGGAGAAATTTGTTAAAATCCTCCCCTTGAACCCACCAATGAAACCAGTGGTGAACTGTGAAGGTATAAAGTTTTTCTTTCCTAACTGCTTTACGACTTTCGAACTCTTTACATGATCGTAGAGTGTGTATATCAGTTTCCTTCGTTAAACCACATGCTTTAAGTTCACCAGCACCATTTATCCAAGAGGGATCTATCTTGTCCCCAAAGTATTGACCGTTCGGAATATATATGGCATCATCATTCTCTTCGTCTCTATGTCCTTTGAAGAAATATGGTGCATTGGATTGCGTGCCGTTTACTATAAAAACAGATACATCACTCCAGGTTATGTTATTGTATTTTAAATACATACCAGTGAGGAACGCAGGTCCTGTTGTAGTCACAGGATGGCCTCTGGGACGAGCAATCTGCAATTGCAAAAGAAGTCTTTCAAAGAAAGGGTGTTTAGGACGACATAGTAACACTGAAGTGGTCAATACAAATTCTTGTCGATATAGGAGACCGGCATGCTCGAACGGTTCAGTTGGTATAATACATGCATACTTGGTTGTTGTAATATTAAGTGATCGTACATTAGATACATCTAAGTCAGCATACACACCGCCATATTCATATAGCACAGCTAACCGCAGCAGATCAGATTTCTTCACATCATTCTCCCCGAAACTGTCATATATATCCACTAGATAGGGATGATATTTCCTGAGAAAGTTGTGCCCAGATTTATAAGTCCAAAATCTGTATTCCCATGTAGGGTTGTACTTCACAAATGACCTCATTGCGAGTAAGAAATTGTCAGGAATGGACGCGGTGTTGCAGATCTGATGAATGATATGAGGGATCCTGATTGTTCCGTTTACAACGTGCGGAAATTCTGCTGGCTCGCTGGGTTGATAAATAGGATACTTGAAGTTATGCAGCACTTCTAATCTTGGTTCAGCAAGTTTTTTATGTTCTAATTCTATTAGGTCGCGCACATTTTCTTCTTCGTTCATTTCTTCCTTCTTTAATTCTTTGGTTTTTGCTGAAAGGAAAACGGAAATTATAAAGAATAGTTTAGACTTATATAATTTTCTTCGTAAATAATGTTTTGCAATGAAGAAAAGAGATTACCATAATGCATCTTTAAGTCTTCTATCTTGAATATCTGAAGTCCACAGTACAAGAACATGCATGTCACTAGACACAGTAGGAAAAATGTTTTCATCGTTTGAGCGTTAGAGTTATACCACATCATTTTCTTCAAGCAAATGTGTTTTCTTATATTCTTTATATCTTTCAAATCAATACATTTAAATAACTCTCATTATAAAAACAAACATGAAAACCGCAAAAAACTGTTCACAACTAATTATCACAACTGTTTCCTTGTATTAAGTTTGTTTTTAAAGGTTAAATCTTTTAATATTCAATATAGTTCATGTCATATTTATATCTTAAAACAAGCCAACGGTTATTTTTCCATAAAAAAAATTTAAGTACAATAACAATTATAATGTGTAAATATTTATCAAGCAATAATTCAATTATTTGCCCCTTTTACACAGTAGAATAACTAGAATTGCAATATAACTCACGCGTTATATAATACCTAAAGAACTTTGATGCATGGTTAAAATCGTGAAATAACGAAATCAATGGCTATCTTTTCTAGTAATTTAAGGTCACCAATCGTTCAAGAGATGACTGTAATTTCACGCGTATTGCAGTTTTTGTTTACCATGCCCCCCCCCAACCATTGATCATTTAAACCGATTCAAATATAGATCAGTTTGAAATATTTTTTTCCTGAAATACGTTAATTGTAAGAACGATCTTAATTTCTAAAATCAAATTCTAGCACATTTATGATGAAAAAGTAAACATATTAATAAGGAACGAAAATAAAACAAGCCTGCGTGCTAGTAATTCCAAAAAACAAAAACAAAACAAAACTAATGACGACTAGAAGATAACCGGGGGTAAGCCTTTTATCGGCTGACCTTTATCTTTAAACTCTTTTTGAATATTGTGCAATGAAAAGTTAAGGACAAAAAAATTAAACAATAATGTAAGAGGTATTCATTTCCAGCACTTCTGAACTTCGAAATTTTCATTGTAAATAAGTCCAGAAGGGAGTTATTATTATTATTATTATTATTATTATTATTATTATTATAGTTTCCTAGTGAGTACTTTTCTGTAGCATAACAATGTGTATTATAACCTCTAAAGGCATTTTATAATGTTAATTCCCATTTGTTCCAACACTGTCATTTAAAAAAAGACAAATATTGGGATGGTGCTCCATGTATATCAGCTAAATACTTTTGTTATTTATATATTACAAATTCACAGAAAATAAATCAGATTATTGAAAAGACGAAGAAGTTGATATCCAGAGATATTGAAAATATGCTAGATTCCAAATACTTCACACTGACTTATGTTTGATCATCTTAAATCCTGTTCAACAAGAATAAAAGATAGACTTCAAAATTAATTAAAACAATGAAATATGTTTATCTTGGCCGAAGTTGGAGACAATTCTTGTTTCCGTCATTTTGATGGATAATATGTTTGTGTCTATGTTTTATCTTTTCACCTTTTTCATTCGTTTAAGTTTTGTTTGGAACTTAAGAAAGAAATAATCTTGTTCAAGACCATGCGTCAAAAAGATATAGCCTTTGGAATAATTTGTTTGATATGGATCCGCGGCATTTTCTTCGCAAAAGAATCAGTGTAAGTCCAGAGGTGAAACCAGTAATGAATCGTAAATGTAAAATGTTTCTCTTTTCTTATTGTTTTACGACTTTCAAATTCTGTGCAGGCACGTTTTTCTAGAAATGAAAGTGCATCCAGTGACTTATCAACACATTCTTTTATTTCACCATCTTCGTTTCGCAGCATGGGATCGACGTTGTCCATGAAATATTGCGAATTAGGTATATATATTCCGTCCTGACTGTCCTCATCTCGTGTCCCTTTGTAGAAATACGGTGAATTTGACGTAGTGTCAGCAACAGATTTAAGTAAATCCGATTTTGTAATGTTGTTGTATTTCAGGTACATGTGTGTGATAAATTCAGGACCAGTTGTACTGACAGGATCGCCATTAGGATCGGCATGCTGCAGGGATAAAAGTATTTGTTTGATAAAAGGATGCTTTGGTCTACATAACAGAACAGCCGTGGCTATTATGACTTCTTCCCCATATAAAATACCAGAATGTTCAAAAGGTTCTGGTGGTAAAATACATGCGTATTTAGTTGTTGTGATATTCAGTGACCGTAAATTCTCCACATCTAAATCAGCATAAACACCACCAAATTCATAGATTATCGCCATTCGTAGCAAATCAGACCTTTTCACGTCATTTTCCCCAATCTTATCATAGAAATCTAGGAGATAAGCATGATGCTTTATCAAGAAATTTCTTCCAGAACTATATGTCCAAAATCTATACTCCCATGTCGGATTGTATAGAATAAATGAACGCATGGGTTTTTGAAAGACTTTAGGAACGTTTTCATTGCTAAATATCTGATGGATGATATGAGGTATTCGGCATGAAGTGTTTACGATAGTTGGAAACTCTGCTGCAACGTTTGACTGGAAGAGTGGATACTTTGTTTGGTCAGCAGGGAAATACTTAACATTATCCTCACTGTAGTCATCTTGTTCTTCGGACCCGTTATTATGAAAGTACATATCATCTGCAAAAGAAACCATGCACCGATTGATTTAAAGTCTGATATGTAATGTAAAATTAATAGATAATTATTTTTCTCTTCAGAATGTAGTGGAATAGTAAAATGAATACGTTACAGATATACACTTATAATCAATTTTGTTGAAAGATAGTTACTCGTTGCTCACTGTCATTTAAAATATAAATCAAAGATTTGTCATATAAATGTAAAGTAAAGTTATATATTTTACTCACCAAATGGAATATGACGAACATTTGTTAATGTAAAACTTCGTAAAACTATGATGAAACACACGCAAATGATCAGGGTCAAAAATTGTTTCCATGAATAATTTGAGATGTCCATTACAAATACCTGCAATGTTAAACTATAATAATATGTAATGCGTCAAATTATGTACAGTCAATACTCACAACTATGATATCTGATCGGCGTAATTATGTTTTTGTGTTTTTGTTTACACTATAATCATTTCCTTGTGATTTAATGCATACTTCAGTGTATTAATCATAACGCGTCTATAATAACCAGTCCTATAAATGAAAAATGAAAATGCGGTTTTAGTTGAGACAATTTTTATAATATAGTTAATAATAGTATTACAATAAATGTCCAGTTTTTATTGATAGACGCTACCTCTTTAATTTATCTCCAACCATATATCTGCAAATATTACGTTTTATCTATATATAAAATGGTTTATGATAAAATCACTTTGTTTTGAAATATTTATGTGTAAAATGTTTCTGATAAAACCATTTTATTTTGTAATCTACATGTTATTTTCGTGTAAAATGTTTCTGATAAAACCATTTTATTTTGTAATCTACATGTTATGTTCGTGTAAAATGTTTCTGATACAACCATTTTATTTTGTAATCTACATGTTATTTTCGAGTAAAATGTTTCTGATAAAACCATTTTATTTTGTAATCTACATGTTATGTTCGTGAAAAATGTTTCTGATACAACCATTTTATTTTGTAATCTACATGTTATCTTTATGTAAAATGTTTCGTATATTACCTCTTTGTTTTGTAATATCTATATATGAAATGTTTCCGATATAACAATATTTTAACATCATAAACATAAAAAACAATTATGAGTATCCATGGCTTCAAGCCAAATCCTTTTATATTTAAAGACTCATATTCCGCGACGATTATGGATAAAATATTCAAATATTCGTTAAGAATGTTTGCTTTCAATATAGAAATTAAAGGTCGATCTGTAATAAGTTGTGTTGGCAGGTATATACAAGTATATATATGTATATATGCACACACGTGTTGTTCTTCTAAGGAGGTGTTCCATTTATTTTATCTGCTTATTTCTAAAACCTGTAAAATAGCGTGATGAAATCGTCAAGAGTTTAGTTTTTTTTATCTACATATATATACAGTCCGAATCATTATCATTCAAGAACATTGGACAATAACCTGTTGATTAGAAATCATTTAAAATGACCATTACAATTAAAGATATCTTTCGTTCCAAGAGTACATGCATCTGTATATAGTTTGACTTAAGGCATTGAAAATATTTAACATATAAAACATCTTTTGAAATTTAATTAAAGAGGAGGGTGATCTACAATTCTTCTATTATCAATATGCTCGAGTTGTGGACTGACTTCCTGAAACTATTTTATAAAATCAAGAAGAGGTGAACTCAGAACATTTAGTAAGTCATGATAGTGGTTTTTTATATCAAATTGTCGTTAGACTATAAGTGATTTAATATACTTTGCCGGAAGGAAGGAAAATATATTGATACTTCCTGTAGGCCAGGACATTTATGTTTTAAACGAAGGTATCATGACCATATATCGCAGCTGCCAATCTACAGGTGAAGAGATTATTATAAGAAAAGTTATAAAATAACATTACATGTAATTAAAGAGTAACATTTTATATTGTCTAGAGATGATAGAACTGTATTTACATATTTATGTATATGCATTTATAGTGCGTTTATTTTTTCTTTATTATTACATGTACATCAATTTCAATTTTTAAAGTCATCTTCAGAATGAAATAAACAAAGTTTTAACTACTTGTAGTTTTCTCGAAAACAATACACATGTATTACCTTTTGAATGCTTGATGTATTTAGAAATCACCTCGGGGTTTACAGTCAAGATTTAATCCTGAGCTTTTTATATGTCCTCATTATAAACGACTGTACCATTTTTGTGTGTGGATTAAATCGTTTTGTAAAAGAGAATAAAATGATAAAATAATAAATCTGATATCAGTTTCAAGTTCACAAATTATTTGTAATTTTCATTACTGACGCTTTCGGCCTAAGGCAGTTTCGTGATTTCGACTAAAACGTTAAGAATGTCGAAAGGTAGTTCATTTGGATCCTAGATAAGACTTTGACTTGATATCAGCTCTTTACATTTCCGAGATCTTGGCATACACATGTTATACTTGCAATATTAATATTTTCTTTCTCATTTGTTTCTTAATGTTGGCAATATTCAAAACGGAAGAACACGTGGCCTCACAAAAAGTAAATTCTTTTACTACAATGTAGACCATGCTAGTTTTTCAAGAATCCAATGTTTTAATGAAATAATTCTATAATGATTTGAAGCACACTTTATCGTTATAATTCACTTTTCGTGCTTTAATCTATCTCAAATTTTCTTCTTAATTTCACATTTAGTCAGAGGGATACTGTGACACTTCCTGATTAAGATCCCTGAATGATATCGACTTATTAATAGAAGGTTAATGACATTTAGATTGAAATGTTATATTAGGTAATTGACATATACATGACATAAAATAGAGAAAAATAAAGATCCCCTAAAGAACGCACAAAACGACAAAATTGAAAATGTTGCAGGCTCGCTTTGATTGAGTCTGTTCATGGAGGGTAATGGAAAGTGCAAGTTACCGCATCCTAGCACCGGCTTTAGCAGAATTCAACATTTAACTTGAACTGGTAACATTTGAAATTTTGAAACATTCGTAGATGTGTACATATAGCGGTTATCATGAAACCTTCACTGTGATAAGTTAGTGCCATTCGATGAAAAGCGGTACATCGTCCCCAAGAAAAAAAGGCGTGTGTCGTAAACGAGAAAACAATAGGCGAAACTAAATAAAATGTAATTTTGAAAGGGGGTCTGATGTAATGAAGCCTGTATAACACAGGTAATACGCCAAAGGACAAACTAAAAAAGCTGTTCAAATGCTGTGGATAATTTAATTTACATATTTGCATTTTTGCCCGACAAAGCATCTGTAAGCTTTTGAAACAAATATAAAAAAATAGTCGTAATTTCTTAGTAAACGCTCACAGGTCATATTTCTATACAAGCAAAAAAAGAGGAGTTTTTTTTGTAATGTTTGTTGTTTTGTTATGATTTAAATTAAAAAGTATCCAACTATATTGTTTTGTTTCCTAAAAGACAATATTAGATGCTTCGATCAAACGCCTGCCACGTCTTCTTACAAATTAAGTTTGAAAACGCAAGACAAACTGTCTGTCCAGTTTGACGTATTTTTAGCCACCACATATAAACTGTATGATATTACAAATCAGCAACACACGCACACACAGTCATCTGCCTGTCACATTTTTAGACACGAATCCCACTAAGAGCTTTGCATTCTTTCAGTTTTGGAAAAGCTATGTTAAAAGAGTTCATCATTGTGGGACTGTTAATATACTCTTTACATTTCTTTGTGAGAATAACGTTTAGTACCAGTTTTTATGAACTTATATACTTTCAAGAACGGTTCGGGTGTCTAGTCACAAATCTAGCTCGAAATGCCCCCGATTTTTTTCTACCGTCAGTCTAAAAGAATTTCCGGATTTCTGAGGGTCATGTTTTGCCTTGGGCCTAGAGTTACTGATTTTTTTTCTTGAGTTTACAAATCTTCAATTTTAAGCTTTGTTGAATGCGATTAATTATGTCATTTAAAGTGCAAGTGACTGCAGTTCATTCAATTTAAAAAGTCACTGAGTGTTGCTTACGTCATTTTGCACGTATTGTTATTCACTCGCCAATTATAAGAAAATAATGCTGAGTAGAAAGGCAGCCAAAATTCCATTATGACCGAATATAAATCTTGCCGTAATGGTCTTGAAATACCCTAATTTTGTTACTATATACATGTATTGTAACATAGGTATTAAGTAAACATTTTACCTTAATTGCTGTCAGAAAGATGGTCAGATACCAACAATGAAAGTGTTGAAGCAGTTGTTTTCGTTTTACAAAAGCAATAGCATGACCCGGTATTTTAAAGAAATGTTTTGTCAACTTGTTGACTGCCGGTGTATTCGTCAATTGAGCTGATAAGGTATTGGCAACAATGAGATGTACACAATGTACAAACAGAAAATCATATTCGTTTTGCTAATGCTTCTGGGTTAGAATAAAAATCTGGAAACAAAGTGATTAATCAAGATTATCATTAATCAAGAGAATCGCAGACTCGGTCTGTTTGAGTCTGTACATGAGGGATAATGAATACGTGCAACATCCCTCACGCCCCAGCACCGGCTTGAGCGGTACTCAATTCTCAACACTTAATAGTGCTGGCATAGTGGTAGTCGGCCGCCATTTTAAAAATAAAAAAGTATGTTTTGTGTCGACTTCTTGTCTTGTTTGAAATGATTCTTCGCTTCATTTGATGTATGTAACTTGCAAATAATTTCTAAAAAAATGCAAAATGGAAATTCTAGAGGGAGAATACTTGGCAGATACGGCGCTGTTAGAATCGCTTCATTAAGCCTTTTTCCTTTTTTATGTTGCAAGTAATATACATAAAATGAAGCGGACAAAATAGCAGCATGTACATACGTGTGTTTATCTTAATATCCGACGGAAAAGAACTGTATTCAGAATTTTGCATCTTACCCCGAATTGATATTATCATTTGACTCAAAACAATGCAAAAACGTTGTTAGATTGTTTATTTATATACATAATAAAATTTATCTTCTGTAAAGGTTTTTTTTATTTGCAATTGCTTTTTTGCTTGTCATTATTTATAAAGTACACAGGATGGAATGAAAGTCTTTATATGTATACGTTTCAAGTTGAACAGTTTTGCTTCAGGGAATGTCCACATATGGTACCAATAATGACTTGTGAATGTAAACTTCCTTTCTTTTCTTAACTGTTTACGTTTTTCAAACTCATGGCACGCTCGATATGTTAGTTCCAAATCTTTACCAGACAGTGCAAATTCATTTGGCTCATTACAAATTTTAAATGATTGTTGTGGTGAAGTTGAATCGAACAAATTTACGTCAATATCACCCATAAAATACTGTGAGTTAGGCACATAAACAGCATCGTTGTGATCTTCGGGAAGAGTTCCTTTATAAAAATACGGTGAATTAGAGCTGTTGTCCAACTTTCTTCTTCCATAATCGTCTTCACTTATGCTATTGTAGTTCTTATATATATCAGTAAAATAAAGAGGACCCGTTACGTACACAGGGTGTCCGTCTTTATTTGCTAGTTGAAGGTTGATCAGTGCCTGCTTGAAAAATGGGTGTTTAGGTCTGCATAACAATACTGCAGTGGTCAAAATAAATTCGGTTTTGTATATAAAAGCGCTATGTTCAAAGGGTTCTGTTGGTACAATGCATGCATATTTAATTGTTGCTATATCTAGTGATCGCCAATTCTTCACATCTAGATCTGCATAAAGCCCACCGTAATGATGTATTACGGCAAATCGTAATAAATCTGACTTTCTCACATCATTCCCTCCAAAGGCATCATATATACTTATAAGATATGGATAGTGTCTGTTGAGAAATTTTCTACCCGATTCGTATGTCCAGAACCTATATTCCCACGTCGGATTGTTTTCCACAAATGAAGAAATTGGGTCTTGAAATATTTCATAGATATCCTCACTGTGACAAATTTGATGTATGATATGTGGTATTCTAGTTGGACCATTTAGAACTGTTGGGAATTCCTCCGCATCATACGATTGAAATACTTCGTAACTTGACATATTTTCTTTCATGAAATATGACGTTTCTTCGATCTTTTCGTCATTTTCGAGGGTTTTCACTAAAAGAAAATAAGTCATTACATATTAACAGTATAAAATAAATTCTCAAACAAATATTATGTTATATTTTGTTAAGTACTTTATCAGTAACTCACAGTTTTTCTTTAAGATTGCTTTGCTAATTAAATTATTTAAGTATCCATATAAATTGAACGGTGAAAGCAAATATATGTTTAAGGGGTAATTTTCTACAGCTGCCACTCAGCATTTGACACTTACTGTTGGGAGGCATATAAGTATGAAAAAGAGGAGATCCCTTGGAAGCAATTATTGATACATCGCTTCATTAGTAAACATGACGGAGAATAGAGCAACATCGTTGCATATATTTATTTACTAATAGGTAAATATCCGTAGCAAATCATATAATTTTTTCTTTATACTTCTAAGTCTAGTTATCAATAGAGGGTTTGTCATCTTCATGGATAATTTATGTATCATGGTATCTTTAAAGGTGTGATAAACCTTAAAAAGATGTAAATCTCTGCTGAACATATAATTCTTTGTTTTGTATTTATTGTTTTTCTGTTGATTTTTTTGTAATCTTTACTTTATTAATTCATGCGAGAATATACAATGACTCTGCTGTCTAACAAATCCAATAACGACTCGTCCTACATTATATTCAGCATTTATTTCCCATTTCATTCCAAGAATGTATATACTTGAGGTATATGTTACAGATATTGAGTATATTGCTATTCATTTGGAGATAAACATTTCACAAACATAATAAATACCAGAGATTTAAAAATCAAATCGCCCTACAAGAAAATACATATTCTATCTACTCTGTAGCCTCGAACAACAATGGTAACTACAGATCTTTTATAAACCGTAGTTATATTATTTGAATTTTGTCAAAGCAATGGCTTACCCAAATTCCTCTTCAACTCCTTAATTTTGGTGTACTGATTTACACAGTATATCACTAAGAAAGATACACAACATACAACAAACACATTTGTTCTTGTCTTCGAGCTCCTCATTGTCTTCATATCTATGTTATGTGTGCAAAAATAATTGAAGTTATAAGCGCACTCCCTCTCATTATTGTTTCACTTAGTTTCATGTACACATAACTATCAATTAATTGGATTGATTAACACATATTTTGTTTGCATGATGTTCTTCATATCTTCTTTTTTCTTCTTCTTTTTTGTAACAGCCCAGAATGTCACATAAAAATCTTCATATGTTTACTTGAAAACATCGATCAATAATTTATTTCTACATGTAATAAATTTATACATGTGAGGAGACGAACCGCAAAATCATAAACTTAGAATGTTCTTTTTAATTTGAAAGTTAAATGCTTTTGATATAGCCTGAAACGAAATAGATGTGTTTTGATTTCAGAATATTTAAATAAACGACAAGTTAAATAAAGAAGATTGTCCGTTTGGTTTTGTGAATCATGTTTGAGAATAAAAAATAGTAAAATGAAAACGTTTTACAGAATGATTGCCGTTGCATAACACTTAAAGTTTGTTAAAACCTATTATATTGCCCTTTTGAAATGATTTATCAATAGTAATTGGTTCAGATAAAGATACAAACAGATTAAAAATTTAGACAAACTGAACATAACAAGTAGTACTGGTCCCTAGTCCAGACAGTCCACAATAACAACTATACGGTATAAAAAATAATCTGGAAACAAAGTGATCACTCGGAAGCATTTATCACAACAAAATTACAAAAGAATTGCAGACTCGGTTTGATTGCGTCTGTACATGAGGGATAATGAATACGTGCAACATCCCTCACGCCCTCTAGCACCGGCTTGAGTGGTACTCAATTCTCAACACTTAATAGTGCTTTAAGGTATCGCTTCAAGCTGATAAAACCGATTGTCCTAGCTGTTTTACCAAGAAAGACATTGCCCCGAATTTATGAATATCCTCATATCTTTTATAATTTTTGTAATTGGAGCGGTGGCCCAGTGGTTAAGGTGTCGAGCCCTACTCGAGTCACGATCATGATTCCAGTACTGATTAGTTCCTTGAAAGTGATAAATATAAGTTGCAAGACCTTGTTTCGTAATCGAGCTAAATAAATATGTTTAAATTAAACTAAACTATATTTTGTAAATGATGTCATAGCAGCAACAAAATTTTCTGTAAATTATCTAAATGTGGTAATTTTTTGACATTAGTTTTCTTTTGTAAAGAATGCAAAAATCCGCTAGCAGACATGTACTATTAATTCTTTTAACTGTATCCCTCTTCACGTAGGCCAATTTACATAAAAACAACTAAATCTCATATACCCTATAGTATAATCGTAACAACACCATAGGTCAATGACAATTTATTTATTGATTGACAGCCGATGCATGCTTACATTATCATACAATTTCATTCCTGGTGCCATTAAATATGCTTAACGTTATAAATAATAACAAAGTACTTTTTTTAATTTTGATGTAGCTTATTATAATTTTGATAGTGCATATTGTTAAATGTCCTTGAAGTATCGGGCAAAAATCTTATTAGAAAGGCAGTACTTCTAACAAATAGAATATACATGTACTAAATGACTAATGTCACATCCTTAATGGTTAGGATCAATGCCGGGATCAAAGTTAACTTGATAGCTTTGACTTACTATATTTTTTTAAAAGTAGACATCATATGACTCAAGGTACTTAAATTTGAGTTTTGATCAGAATAATATCATAACATTGAATTGATATTTCAAGATGATTACCACAGCTTTCTTGTTATTCAGATTATTGATGTAGGTAACCAAAAAAAATTATTATATTTGACCGAATATATTTATCTAAATGATAAAGATAACAAGCACTAGGCAAAAGAAATTATGTCAGCTAAAGCACCAAAAGAAATGTGTTTATTGAAATTGTTCCTGTAGAAATAAAGCAGTTATAAGCATCAAGCATAAATACGTTAAACAAACAAACAGGAATTTTCGATACAATTTCAATCAGCTTGCACCTAAAATAAACACACTGTCGCTTTAATTAAAACTTGCAAGCCACGAATCGTCATATTTTGTGTCAATTTTTCAATTTTCGTTTTTTTTTCTCACACGTGAAATAAGTTGTAAAGTCAACCATATTAAGGAACATCAACAATGTGTTTCAGGAATGTAGACTTTGAATCACTCTGTTAACGGGAGATGATTTATAACGGTACATCACTCTTTGTAGAACATAATAATTTTAGTAGTGGTTTGTCCCCTTGATAATGTTAGTAATGATAGCGAAAACAATGTTAATATTGATACACTTGAGGACCATGATTCAATTGAAACTGACGATAAGGATAAAGATGTCGATGAAGATGACAACGAGAATAATGATGTTGAAACGGCTAATAAAATTTGTAGTTTAAACTTTTATAAAACGATTTAATTTAAAAGGGTTTTATTGATTATGATAATGATAAGTGCGATATTCTAATCATGATACTTATAGTTAATTGTAATAGTCACTGGTACGTTAATGTTTACTGGCAGACAACCTATAGTTTCCGTTTGAACGCAATGAATATGATCAGGAAGTTTTCATAGATTGCCCAAGATTATATTTGCTTTGAAAGGTGCCCAAGATAATATTTGCTTTGAAAGGAAGTGGAGAAGTAGTGCCCTAATATAAACTACATGTCGCCAACTTCCATGAGCTGAATTCTTTAACGTGATTTTCAAATGGCTAAAAAATCCTTGGGCCTCTTTTGTTTCTTGTTTACATCAATGATATTGTAAGCGAAATATTTTCAAACATTTGCTGATGTCACGTGCTTGTATTAGTTGAATTTAATAAAATGCTTTAGCAACCAATCTTGTTGAGACCGAAAGTAAAAAAGAAAGAATAAAAAAACTGACTTTTTTCTTTTAATTCATCTAAAACGGATTTTTTCTAGGAAAGTGGCTAACTTTCAAATCTAACAATCACTTACAAATCAACTTTATTAATATAGTTACATCACAAACATTTTGATGTTACTCTAGCTTCAGAATATTTGCATAACCATAACCTTCAGACAATACGGAAGATTTTGAAATTTTACAACCTTAGTTATACTTTAAGATAAATAAACTTTTTGGGATACATTTTAATCACTGTATACATGAAAATTGTATCATAACACTATTTTACAAACGTACGGTTAATTGAAACTGTTGAGCGAATGTCTATATAAAACTGGATAATATATCAAGGAAGCAAAAGCCATGTAGGAATTTGAGACAAGTGTATTTGAATCTCAATAATGATAAAAAGCTTCATGTGCGCAATTTGGCATATATTCGCGCTAAACTGTATAGATTGTCAATATGGTTTATAGTTTCTCATCATCATCTTCTTTTTCTTTTCTTTCTTCTCCTTTTCCTCCTTCTCTACCTTCTTTTCCTTCTTCTTTTTCTCCTTTCTTGTCTTCGTATTTTCCTTCTCCTTCTACTTCTTCTCGTCTTTCTTCCCCTTTTCTTACTTTTCCTCCTCCTTCTTTGTGTGATTTAGAATATTTGACTGTCCTGTTTTCTTGCAATTCCACACATTCAGTATTATGTTCCTCTCGCTTATCTTTTTCTTGCTTTTCTTGTTTTTTATTATCATTTGCTTCAACTTTGTTTGGACTTACAACTATTTTGCTATCTTTATCCGATGATCCTCTTTCGGGTGCATCACAGCCATTTCGATTTTCGTTTTCTCCATCCTTTTTATGTTCATCTCTTATCTGTTTTTCATCCTCACAACTTAAACATGAGGATTTCCCATACAACAAAACAGTAATGCGACTAGAAATATCCAACAAAGTAAACCGGTAGTGCCGATGCAAAGTAAGAATATAACTGATACTTTATGAGAAGGGACGCAAGTTGTATATACAATTAGAAAGATAATGTAGTGACCAAACAAAGCAATAATTGCAACGATTTCGATAAGTTTAGCCTGGCGGTTGTTACTTGAAATTACGCTTGATTCGTTTGAATCCAGTTCCGCTTCACAATAACAGCAAAAACGCTTGAAACAATTACAGCAGAGATATTTAAAAGGCTTTGTTTCCTTCACACAGTAAGTAATATAGTTCAGTCTTTGTAGAAGCCTCTCTTCATTCTTCGAGTCTTTAAATGTCCTGTCTAAAGAAAAACGAAACTACAATAGAAAAATATCAAATTCATACAAGTTTGGTGGCCTATAATTATATTTCTTTTATAAAATTTTGATTATAATGTTGAAAGAGTTTTAACGACAGCTGTGTAAGAAGATACAAGTTATCAGTTTTTTAAAGAAATACTTCATACAATATATGATATAAATATATATATCAAAATACTGTCAGATTTCGAATAAAAATTCAACTTTTAAATGACTTAATGAACAGGTAAATAATCATTGTTTCCCTTGTAATATGTTCGATTTTAAAAATATATATACAATTTATTCAAATTATGTAGTAAACATATTTGAAACACAATAGTGCCAAATTGAGGTAATGCCATGGACAAATAATATTTACCAGTAAAATAAAGGAATATCTATAAAAATTACTTTGCAGGTTTTTAATTGTTTGATATCGTAAAGGTTGTTTTAACCGAAACACACTATACATCGTAATCAAATAACTAGACATCAAATAACAACACATCGGCCTCGTGATTGAAAACGAATTGAGCGAATTGCATCAGATAAACTTTTCCAAAATAATATCATAGTGAACGTTGTTGCTTATGATATTATCCGGACATTTATAAGATATATTTTATGCTACAACTTCTGTGACTTAAAATTTGTTTGTGAGATATTGACCGTGCGCTTGGGATCTGTTTTAATTACAGTAATTACAGACCTGCTATCTAATTAATCATGGTTTATCTATACGTTAGGACCGACTATACTATATATACAACAGTACTACTTTTTCTGGTAGATTATTTTTTTACAAGGTGAGATTTTCATACCAAAATTTTGGTAAAGAACGAACAACATAAACTGCAATATTTAAAACAGTTTTTACCCTTGTTTGGATCGTCACGTCTTGCCATTAAAGATAAAATGTTGGCGAGAAAGGCACAAACAATGAGGACCTGGTGAATGATCATCCATACATCAATAGCTCTAACATATGACACCGCTGGTATAATGAAATAAATGCCAACCCATCGGGTGATCAATGCAATAATACAGCCTGTATGTACTGAAAGACGTGGTGAAATTCTCTTTTCGTCAATGAACAAAGCCAGCCATGACACAAACAAAATTGCTACGCTTGGTCCGTATAATTGAAAGAAATGGGCACCACCCGTTCTCTCCATGATAATTCTTCCTTTTAAAGTAGAGTAGTCCCCAACTGAAATACAAATGAGCCGCGTCATGACAAAACCAACATAGTGCGTTTGCGACCAGCATGGATCCAGACCAAGCTCAAATATCATGTATAACTCTAACTGAAATAGTCAATCTATGTTGCATATGCGATTCTTACTGATGAGTTATATTAAATTATATATTTTAAAGACTTTCATACGGGTATTTGTACAGCTCTTCATGTATTTTGAAAACTCTCAAACCAGTTATTTTGATTCAGTGATCACGCTCACCTGTTCAATATTAAATTTTACTGTGTGAAATGAAGATTGTTTTATAAATTCAAAAAATTATTTGCTAACAATTGTAAAAACAACGACATATTTTCCCATAAAATACATGTACAAATAAATAAACCAAACAGGTACAGCTATTCCTAGCTTGTTAAATATTTTTTGCACAAATAAAAGTTTTCCTTATTAACTGAATTATCTAAGACTATACTTCATTAACGTAAACATTCTGTCTGTTACAGGTCTAAAAACGGTCACAAACATTCTCTATGTTCAGATAAAGTTTAAGAAATTACTGTTATAATAAAACGACGATGCACAGATAACCCAAACTAGTATACCAGTATATTTATTAAAAGTATCATCATCAACTGCTTCAGCTTAAAGCAGCACGCCATCAGATTCATGCTAATTTTCATGAAAATTTTAAAAATGTATCTGAATGTATAATATTGTGAAATAACCAAAAAGAGGCAATTTGCACATTATCAATGGCACTAACAAGCCATGTAAATTACCCAAATGTGGTCATAATATGCATAAATAGCCCTTTCTGCGTTAGTAACGCAGTAGAAATATAGTTTTAAATACTAAGAAAATCAGTTATTAACCGCACATAACATGTGATAGTATTACTTGAATCTTGAATCATTTTACGTTTCCTAAAATCGTAGTACACATTTCTCAAGTTTGATTTTATTGAAATATTTTTAATCATCTGGAGTCATGCAGCTTTAATGTGATTTTAATTTTTTACGGTGCACCAACAGACTTAAGTTCATATGGCGCCGTAATAGAAAACATTATTTTGGCTTACCTCAGGTGTTACAATCCTAATGCAATACCAGTGGTCAAAACCACTTCACCTGCTAAAGCTAAGAGATGCATGTACTCCAGAAATTTTAGCTCATTTAGTCGCCTCTTACGATAACGCACGGAACGCAAGGATAAACCGTGGATGCAATTCTGATGCTTTAACCCTTAAAAACAACCGCTAAGCCACAAGGAAAATAATGTAATGTAAGCTGCACATACCTTGATCTAAAAGGGGTGTATCATCATCACTATATTCGCCAACCGAGATGAGAAATTCTGTCATGTGTACCCCAGACAATTTCAATGGATTATCTTTCTTCCATTTAAGTATCAGCGAATCATTTGTGTAAGTAACTATAGGACAGAAATATTTTATGCTTTATCAAATCTGTTAAAAGCAATAGAAAACAAATATTTGGATTTAAAGAATACAACTTAAACTATAAAATTTTAAATCATATCGAACAGTCATATAATGTTTAATGTTGTTTTTTTATAATTTGAAAGAAATGTGCTTGCTTATTTGCGATGAAGTGAGCAAACACATTGCATAACATACTAATATAACATATAAATATTTTTTTATTTCTAACTATTTATTTATTATCATTTTTGCGTGTGTACTCGTATGTGGGGGTGGAGTAGTATTTTTCACATATTATTAACGACACCTCCATCTAAAATTCTGAGCAAACAACATTATAAGAAAATACAAGCAACGCGATTGTGCAGAAATGATTTTTTTAGTTTAGTTCAAGAGTTATATCAGAATACCAAATAACCTTCGAAACTACGTTAACACAAAGCGACATTCGTCATCTTTACATGATTTAATTATGTAATTTATTTTACAGCTGAGGCCAGAGTTTCTTTACCTTACTTTGTTCTGGTATTGAAAGGACACTTTTTTAAAAATAGATCCACGGAGAAAAAAATGAGTGATAGCTTGACAACATCTTTGAACACAGTAAAACACAACGCGAACGAATTATGTAATATACATGTATATTTTAATACTCACAACTTTGCATCTTCAATTCACAAACTTGTTCGTCATAAGGATAATACTTAAGATCGAAGGATGACCGTAAAGCCATTGATGTTCTTGTTGAAAAAAAGATAATAATAATAATAATAATAATAATAATAATAATAATAATAATAATATAATAACATGTACACGAAGAGAAAATCAATACATATTCGATTTACTCGGTTATCTGTTTCAACCTTTTAATTTCATAAGTTTACATGTGTTTGATTTGGTTTATGTCGCACCGACACAGTGTAGGTCATATGGCGACGTTCCAGCTTTACCGCTGGAGGAAGACCTCATGTGCCCTTCCTTGCATTATTTCAGGCACGAACGGGCACCTGAGTAGAACCACCGACGTTCCGTAAGCTAGATGGATAGCTTCCTCACATGAAAGAATCCAAAGCCCCTGTCGGGATTCGAACCCACAGCGGTAAGGGCAAGTTTACATAACGGTGCATACAATCTCTGATCTGTAATAATCTTCTTACAAACAATGATTTGAATTATATCCATTATGCAAAACTGCAATGTTTTATTTATGTTGTGGGATTTTATAAACATATAATTTATTTGAATATTAATTAAATAATAAACCTTTGGCTGTAGACTATTTCGCCATTTTTATGTATATAAACCATACTGTTAAATGTTTTTTGCTCGTTCGACCCTGGTGACCGATCCGTCAAGAAGTAAACATCCGGTTGCCATATTTGTTTTGTTTTACCTTCCGACAGCTCAAGTTTACTATAATTAGCCAACTGAGAATAATTTAGTCGTCTATCTTTCCACCACATTCGCAGGTACAAGTCAAAAAGAAATCCCTGAAAGTAGGTTTTAATGTTCATGTAAAAATATCTATTATTTCTGTTGTACGAGTTAGAATTACTTAAAAGGATTCTTCTTCGTCTTCTTCTTTTTCATAGGCAACGTCATGTAATGAAACAAAATAATTTGAATGATATTCTCGTCTATATGTCCCAAAATTTAAAATAAATAAACAGACTTTCAAAAATCAGACGACTTGGATATATGCAAACCTCGTTCTTATTAGATATAGCAAGAGTGAAAATAAAAAGCAACAACATTAAGATAACAGTAAATTTTATCTGAGAAAAAGTAGTCTCATGTCTAAAACTAAATAATTATTTTTGTTTCCGTATAAAACATTGATAATTTCTTCGGTGGCATAATTTGTTTTTGTGCATAATTGATTTTCTTTACATAAGAGTCAAAATGTAACTGAAAATGTTATCAGTCCTTTAAAATATTAATTAAGACATTAAAATTTGCCGCCTGCGTCTATTTTCAAATAATGTGAAAATACCAAATGTAAGTTTATCAAAATCCACTCACCGTATTCTTCTCTTCATTTCTTGCTATATCATATATGTCTACCTGCACTGTGACGATCGTCAGTATATCTGAAATAAAACAAGCCAGATGATTAAGCCAGTTAAAGTAAATGATAATTGATGAAATGTTATAACTGCAAGAACAGTCTATATATGTGCTACTAGAATACAATAATATCAGATTGACACTAAAAACAATATTAATAAATGAAAATCACAAACTTGGTTAATCTAAGTATGTTCTACAGGCAATGAAATTGAAATTCTGTCATGCCACCTGGCAAAAAGTACATGTAGTATACTTTTTTCAACAAACAAAAGCATTGGAACCAATTGTACTGATGGAAGCTATCATTTGCAGGTACTATGTACATGAAATAAAATCTTATAATGCACGTGGATAAATATATAATCAAGCTTATAAAACATTTTACCCGGTTTTACATCTTTCTTGTATGTTGAATTACTTCCGACTAAATGCTCGATCAAATTATACCTGAAATAACAAAGAGATGTATATACTAGACACATTAAATCAAATACAATGTACAAATGAAAATTGCTTGAAATTATGCATATTTGCTAAATAGTAAAAGAATGTGTATGGAATTTGTTGTAAGATTTATCAGTAACACTTGTTATTGCTATAATTCTTATATTTGCAATATTTTTTGTTATTCAAGAGATAAAAGGCGTCTTTTAGAATACGCAAGATAATAAATTAGTGACATCTGCTGGATCATAAGTTGTAATGAAATTGTAACACAGCATATGCACCCCCCCCCCCCCCCCCCCGTTACCGACTTATCAGTAGTTTTTCTCCGTGATTAAAATATTTGAATTAAGCATCATGTAGGATAGAACGATATATCATCAATAATCAATAGAGAGGGTAACAACTTACAAGTTACATTTGCCAATAGTCATATTCATTAAACAAGTTAAAAGAAAGAGAAATGAGTCGGCAAATCTAGAAATCTGAATGCATTTTGAACTCCTTCCTATGTAACATTAGCAAAATTCTCAATAAACTCCATCTTTGAAATAACTTACTTGCTTAAGTCTGTTTGAGCATAAAGTGTTGGGATTAGGAAAATCAATAACTTCATCTGTAACAAAATTTATAGTTGAAAAAAAACGTGTACAAAAGCAAAGTAAAAATATAAAATGAAACTAATTTCGGCAAAGTAAAGATATAAAATGAAACTAATTTCGGCGTCTCAGTAGTAAAACGTTCGGGCAGTCAGTAAGGTCATCACATAATAAGTAATCAACTTTCAAAAAGAAATATCTGGATCGTTGTTGTTTGTTTCATTTCAAAGTTAACATTGCAATTAACGCCTAGTTATTATTTTATTACCAAAAATGACCGTTGAAGAAAGTTTATTCAAGAAATTACATCATGTAAATAAAATCTTAGAATGACTATTAAAGAATCTAAGATTTAAGCTTGAATTTCTAAAATGACCAATAATGCTATCCTTTTTTATTCAGGCCATACCTTTGTATTTCATAGGCAGTGAACCTACGACCGAATAATGCCAAAGAGCAATGTCGATGATAAAAATAAAACGGTTAATGAAGACGTTGATAATTTTTTTAAAATAAAATGCATTTAACTTGACAAAAATTTATGATCATAAAAGAGATTGTGTTAAAATTCACACGTGAATAATATAAGCAAATACAACAAAACAATCCCTACATTTTGTTATTGTTATATTTGGGAGGTTTGTCGTGTACAAATAATATTCATAGCATACACATTATATTCTTCCGATAACAGACAAGGCAATGAAATAGGTATTTTATATCCTGTAATCGACAACGAACCTTTTTAACTTCACAAACTTACGTAATAATTATTTTTAACGTGCAATTGCGGCCATCCTTTGATGTTATTTCACCTATCTATATGATAAAAAGAAATGTACATAATTTTCATAACATAAAATTAACATGATTTTATACTTTTTAAGTATTTTACGAAAATCTGGATTCAAATAAAAAAAAATTGAAACATTTTAACCGCAAATAATGATGCGTTTTGAAAACAGTAAACAAAGTTATCTTCTATCTACCTAAATATTAAGAAAAATGATTGCAGCTTGATTTATTAAAATCTTCAAAACATCACACAGACTAGCTTAATACGGACAAAATTCGCTGCATTTGAAATTATTACAAATATAGGTGCAGCAGTGAAGTAGAATATTCTTCCTACCTCTATTTTAAGCTTCGACTAAATTTTAAATCCGCGCGCACCATTAATTTGTCGGAAAATTGCCCCTTTGTACATGTAATGTTCATAATAAGTAATACTTAGAAAAAAGTTCTCTTGGTTCATATTCATGTAACTCATTTTATCTTAGATAATGTAAAACTCTTAATAGAGTCTTGAGATATGTTGAATGCTGATAATGCTACTTTAATCGAAAGACAAGATGAAACATTTATACATTCGGATGATATAATCAGCTCGTTATCATAGCAAAATTTTTCATTAAGAATTCAGAATTGTAATAGTTGCATAATTATGTCCTATATCCTATATTTATTATCATGTCCCGTATATCACCGTTCAACACCATCAAATAACACTTTTTTATTTAATAGTATCATGTCCCGTATATCACCGTTCAACACCATTAAATAACATTTTTTTATTTAATCTATCACATGGTATTTTGATGATTTTAAACCAATATCTAATACACTTTTTAAAAAGATTACGTATACATGTACATCCGATATCTTACCATTTTCATTTACATTGTATGCTTTTAGTTTACAACAGATATACTTTTACATGCATTATATTCTACCCGTTCTACCTATTCCAATTTACCAATGTCCCAAATTTCAGGACCAAAAGTAACCGTGGACATATCTTAGTATAAAAGTGTTTAAAATTACTTTTTTGTTTAAATTGTCACAATCATACATGTTTTTTTTATATTGATATAAAAACGCTTACCCTTTACACATAGCTTGTGTACCATTCTGTTTATAGAAAGCTGTCTTGTAAATGTTAGAACAAATGTTTTATTTTATTTTCATTTGCAAGTGAAAATGTAAATTATGTATACCCCTTTAGGTTTCCACATTATTTATATCCCTTTTTGTGAAGTGTTGGGATAAAATATTTCTCTATAACAGGGTACTCGCCTGTAGCAAATAGTTTGTTAAACAATTTAACATATGTAAGACTGTCTATATCGTAAACGAAATAATCAGGAAAAAGTCTATCAGACCATGTTTTTTAAACTATTTTTACCAATTCTTATATGTATAACAATCCCCAATCTTGTTTTGCTTTTAGTTATTCCCGAATTTAAATGTATTGATCAACTTCATTATTCTAGGGGGCGTGGACGGTAACTTGCACTTGCACTTTCCAGTACTCAATCAAACCGAGCCTGCAACATTTTTAGTTTTGCCGTGCTGGGTTTTCTTTAGAGATTCCGATTTCTCTATTATTTCATTATCTATTTCATCATTTAGTATTTATAAATTAGCAAAGATATTTATAGCACCTGTATACGGTATTATGCAGTCCCGTTGTTCGACCCATTCTTCCAAGAAAATATTGCACACTGTCCTACTTTTCTTGCCAGTCATAGATTTAAGTTAAACAAAAACGATTTTTGGATCATTTTCTTTTGGTGTCAGTTCATCAAGATTATGTTTATTGTATTCTCGCATCTTCAAAATGCACTTGTTCATAAAAATTAATTTTGTTTTAAAATGTTCTTAATAGATTAATTTATGACCTAAAATTTTTATATTTTTTTTCAAAATTAAACCATTTTGGCGAAAAAGATGAAAATATATATCAGTATAAACAGATTAACTTGATACTATATTATCAATGCCCATTTTACATCTTTAATGATCAACATTATTTTTTGTCCAATCACATTGCAGTATTTTTCAATATTTTTTCTCGCGTTTTCTCATCATTTAGTAATAGTATGTTTTAACCTTACATTTAATTAATAATGCTGGTATTAACCCTGTTCATCAATTTTAATATTGTGCATAAACAATTACACCACATCCGAAAGAAGAGGTATGATTTAAGTAATGTTACAGTTTTGGTAATTATTTATACGGAATTATAGCAAAGTTTAACGCTATCTGCTAATAAATATACACCTTTCAAAATTCCAATTAAACGGGTGGTAAATAGGCATGAAATAACAATTAGCTAATTTTGTAACAGACTTTGACATTTAAATTATAATGCCAAAATCACATTTACTGTTCGCAGGTGTAAAATGATTAAACAGTTGATTTCCAACAAACACGAACATGTCACACATGACTCTGCAAAACATCGAGTTTCTAATTTCTGGTAAAAACAATATCTATGTGACACAAAATATCATTTTGAAAATAAGTATTTTCCTACCAAGCTTCTGTTAATGCAAATGTTAATAATGAAAATTGTTTATGTAGACTTTGGCTTGATAACTAATCAATATTAAAATAATCACTCTCCTCATCATGAAAAACGTCCACTAGTTCACCGGATAGCACGCAATTTTCCCAACCTTTAAATAGTTTATACCTGCAATATTGCTCCTTCCTCTATATCTTTATCGCGTTACGGAAAAAGGACATGTTACGAAATCACGTTTTTTTTAAAACAGAAAATGTTATATAGCAGTTTTATCAAAAATTATTGCTCATAATCTTTGTATTAAAATCTATTAAAATAAGAAAACGTGTATGTTTGGCAGAAGACCTTTAACCATCGGGTTATCGAACCATTTAAACTTTCACAGTATAAAAGCGGTAACGGTGTCTTGTGCATGCATAAGTTTGCCTTGAATGTTTGACCTTTTGAAAATTCGAGCATTTTGGCAGGAGAGTCACGAAACACACACCTATGCAGCAAACATTTGTTCACAATAGAACTCTAATATTCGCACAAAGTTTAAGAAACACGTTTTGAAATAAAAACGGTGATCTCCAAATATCGTTCTTGACCACGATCACTTCCCATGCTTTTAATTATGACAAGTATATTTTACATTTTTAGGGCCATATTCAAATTTGCGACATAATATGAGATCTACGGAAGCCAGATGGCATCATCCTTGCGATTACGTTTCAGTTCTGCAAAGGCCGTTGAAAGGATATTGTGTATACTTGTCTAGGACATGAATGATTGCGTGTTTATAACTCAAACTTTAGAGCACATCTCATTCATACTGTGACCAGATTAACTTTCAATTTGACATATGACTTATATGATATGAATTTAATTTAAAAAATAATTAAAACACATTTATAGACGGTGATTTCTTCGTGGTGAGATCATTAATCGTGTTAGTTCAAAAACTCATGGGCAATGTTCCGTGAGAAAGATTGAAATTGCAATCCTATTCATATGGAATTAAAAAACGACTCTCAATAAAAGATAGAAAATGAAAAAGTTTGTAGCTGACAAATCAACTCATGTCTCAAAAACACACACTGAATATTAAAACATCTCACTTATTGTAATTTGGTAGTAGCATGGTACTAGTAGCACTAGGACGTAAATGACTGGTATTACAAACATACATATAACTACAGGAGAATAAATCATCATGTTCATCAAATGGATTATCATCATCATCCTGTAATGGAATGTACAGTGTATATTTGGCTGATATAGCACCATATTTCACGAGTAAAATTAAATAACCTATCATATATAGTTATGTATATGTTATCAAAATTGAAATATTCTTTATTATAATAGAAATTAAAATGTACTACGTCTGGTGCAGTCAACTTTTCGAAGCTGAATGACTGTTTAGTATGAACGGGAATATGCGCCAGTTTGTCTTTTGTGTTGTTTGATATTCTAGTATGCTAAACCTTATACTATTATGGTAGTTTTTACCCAAACATGTTTATTAATATACCACGTATTTTCTTGAATTAATGATATGAACATTTTTATTGGATCTAATTAAACTTATAAAAATACATGAAATCATCATTCTCATTGTAAGCAAACACGATGTGATATTGCCTTCATTAGAATGTTGGCGTTATGATGATGTGAAGCCGGAACATGCCATTCTTACGACAGAGGTCGCTCATTGCAGTCGTTTACAATGACTTCTCCCGCTTGAGCGGCATCGGTTCCTATGTAAATAATACCCCGCGAAAGTCATCCGTTTTACCTATCATCACCGGAAAGATTATTAAGATTAATTACATTAAGAATGCAAATATACCCGAGTTTGTTAACACTCTGGAGTGTCAACCGTTTTTGAAGGTAGATTTATAAACCACAGATTGACAGATATTATCAGTACACATGCATATATACACAAAATGGATTGACATGAAAAATGGATAGACATGGCTTGCACTCTTACCTACATCAGTTATCATTTCCGAGAAGATATGCATGCACATTCTCAATTTATATATGAAAATGCACGAACAAAATTGGACTGCATTTTTACATTATATCAATCTCGTATATTTATGTATGTACTTCTATTTGGAAAAAAAGTAAACCCTTTAATACTTTCCCTTAGTTTTGAGTAAACGAATGTATTCCACCAATAATTCTCAGAGTCGTGTTTATATTCAAAAAGGTCTGCAATCTTACTTTCTATCATTATCGGGTATATATGTACAAAAACACTGTTGATTTTTCCATTCTCGCCATATACGAATATGTAAACGCAACAGTGAATTGTACTGTTAATTTTATCCATTTTGGGTGTACAATGTTTGTACAATAATATACAAGCACTTTCTTACACTGTTTGGTATACATGATACATGTATGTTAAAATACGGATATCTAGTAAATGGAATTTTTCAGTAACTGCAAAAACTGTTTGATAGTAACATTAACTAATGTAAAAAAATCAGTATACAAGTATGGACATAATCTGTCTGTATTCGTTTGGCAAAGTGAGTCTCATACACATGTGTAGTTTGGTGGCAGATTTAGGCATGGGTCAGAAATTCAGAATATCTGAACATTTGCTATTACGGTGTTTGTACACTCATCAGCGGCAATATATAACTTGTGCATTTCTATACCATCTCATTGTTCGTTGGCATAGAAGTACGATGCGACCACCTTGTTCAAGGCATTAGTTTTTCATGACAATTCAACCAGTCATCCCTTGTACCTGACCTGCTGTTCTCATGCGAAGATCCTATGTAAGGTGTGTTTGGGTGAGGATATGGAGAATTTAGAGAAGTAATTACGCATATCTGCAATAAAATTCCATGCTGTAGAACAGTTCGCAAAAAGATTTGTTTAAAATGTACTTCTACTAATCATACAAACATGTATTTCAAATCGTAATCTTCATTTGTAAGTAAAGTTTTCATTGTAAACCTGTCAGATATTGTAATGACAAATATAAAATGAGAAAGATTTATTCAATGTCTTGATAAATAAAATGTATACACATGCGTTTATACTTGATAATTGGTAGATTAAAAGTAAACAGATTGTCTATTCAACCTAAATAAATATATATTTACATTAGTTGTATAGATAAACAACTTTAGTTAGTTCATTTTAACATGACACTAGGAAACTTCAATGTCATTAAATTCATACTAACTGTCGCTCCGATACCCTTCGCTAGCGAAGAGTGACGGTGCGAACACGATGGCCTGATTTTAAATGAAATTTGAGGAAACATGTACACGTGTTGACATTTTAAGAGTGCATGTTCTAGTAACCATTTTTTTAATTCTAAGAAAACATTTAATGTCATTTGTACTTTTTGTACTCAATGCCGTGAGTTTTTTTGTTGATGTTGTTTTTGACCTCATATGAAAACAAGAAATTTCTTGTGCAATATTTTTTTTTAAATTTTACCTTTAATGATATCAAAAAATGTGCAATTCTTTAGTTAACATTGCATGATTTGAAGAGATGTGTATTTTCATATTTGACCTTACATTATAACCAGAAATGTCGAGTGCAATTTAACCTGACATGATATCTAGAAACAACGTATTGTTTTTTATCATTCTTGAATAGAAATGCTTACACAGGTAAACATTTACGGAGAAGAAAACAACAGTGATGAATAAATTCAAGTGCGCTTACGCCATTATTGCACGTTTTCTTTTTCATAAGCGTTAGCCGGGGACTTGAGCATTTTTAGCTCACCTGAGAACATAGCGGATTGAGGTGAGCTTTTTTGATGGCATTCAACATGTCCTCTTTTTTGATGGCATTCAACTCGTCCTCTGTTGTTCGTCGTCTGTCATTTACCACAACATCTCCTGACCAAAGGAACTAACCTTATGTAGTACTCTCAGTTATATCAAGTTATTTCAGTATGATTCATAAATAGATCTTTGGAGCCTTACAGTTGTGTTTTTTAATGAAATAAGTGAGTGATTGACATTCTTCTTAGAAACTGCAATGCCCAAAGCTTAGATATTTGGAATGTGACATCACCTTGTGGTCATCTACACAAGTTAAATAAAACATACTCCTCTAGTCAAGATTGACTTCGACGGGGTTATTTAGTTTATGTAGATTTTTATAGGAAAATATTTTGCTCAGAGTTTAGCATTACTTTTAAGTCCAAAAATGAGACATAGATTATGTCCTTTGGGTCAAAACGGTGTTGGGATCACTTAGTTTAAAAAGACTGACATAATAAGACACATTTGTTTCCCTTTGTGAATTTCAATGACTAGAGCTTGACTAGAGCTTTGATATGTGGCGTGTAGTATTTATTACCTAGCGGTCATCTTCAAATTATGCAGTTGTGATAAAACAATGTCAACCTTTTGTGACCTTATTTCTAAATTTTGCATTGAAGAATTGTGACAATTTCTAGCAATGTAACTTAGGTGAGCATTTCAGTGCTATTATGGCCTTCTTGTTTCCATGATTAAACTGCACATGATTTAAAATGATGTCGTTGTTGTTTTATTTAGCAGCTATGGGCAAAAGAATTTTTGTGATGCAACGTTTTCCACAAAACCTCCTGAACATAAAACATCGCACAGCCCAAATCATTCGCAATGTGACCCAATACCCTACATATGCATTGAAGAATGCATTGTCGGGACAGAATATAAACTACATGTATTTACAATAGTTAGTTCCCCTTACAAGTACAAAAGTACAAGCGTCTTTCATGTATGATAAAGTACATTGATTTATAATCCAAATTTATGACATAAGCATTGGTTGTAATTATTTGTAAATAGTTGAAACACTATGGAGGGGAATATCCGACAAAAGAATATGCATATTGATGACATTTATATCTGAATGTTACTTAACCATATCTGTTGATTGCATTCTTATTTATACATAATTTTTCGTGTTATTAGATTTGTCCATCGTCTATGTAATAGTATATCAATTTACATACAGAAATGAAAAAAATTCAATTGCGTGTATGTAGGAATAGAATTGAAGATTGTTAATGTAAAACTGGTATCATTTCATTTGGTTTATGTAGTGTACAAAATGACAAATTATTGTAAATATTAAAAACATGCTTTATAATAGCTTTATATTATTTGTCGCTTTTGTCCTTATGACATATGCAAAGTGAAAAGTGCTTGTTTTGTTTCGTTAAAGTAATAAAATTATTCAGTGTGATGATTAAAATCAGTTTCAGTTTTTATGAAACCAAGGCATATATGCAACTGGTTATTAAAGTACGAAATATATTTAGAGCTAGATATTAAGACAATTAAAATGCTTACAAGAATCAAGGATGTTTTGGGTAACACCCTTGGAATTTTTCAGAGACACTTTCAGTGTTTCCCACCTAACTAGAGGTGTACTGGTAAGAAATCCAGGTAATCATCGCATGTATCAGTGCTATACACTGAGCATGTAAAAGAACCAAGGGGTAGGGAATGCTTCCTTGATTCCCTTGTATCTCGTAGCTTTCTCTCAAGTAACTAGTCTAGAGTCGTGTCTACGTCCCCGCGAAGGGTTTGGCATTAATTGAAGATATATAGGTAGATGTAGGTCTAAACTGAAAAGTCATTGTTTTTGTTAGTACATAATTTAGTTTAACTTTATTTTCCATTCATATAAGTGCTTGCGTCGTACATGCTACATTTATTTTGATTTTTTTTTTTAATTTTGCGAACTATGTTGGTTTATAGGAAAGAAGTTAAATAATATCACTAGGCAGAAGTCATACCAGTAGACCTATTTCATCGCGTAGCTATATTTATAGTAATTTACACAATTTCTGATACGGAAGCAATGTGCAATCAAGCAGTAGCACACATGCAAATGATGATTCTGTATAAAGATTCTGTTGGATATTTAGAAATGTACAATCAAGCAATAGCGTAAATTATACATGCATTTTTGATAGAAGCAATGGATGTGCAATCAGAGACATGGATAACACATTTAAGTCTCTTGTGCAGTGAAAGGATTTCATGTATTCGCATTTGCAATGATAATTCTGATAAATAAGCAGGAGTATGCATTCACATTTCAGTAAGCAAATCAATGAATAAGAATGCAACCTATATACAAGTAACATGAATAAATAACGTTCAGATATAGACATGTCATCAAGTTACATGTACATTTGGTCAATATTCCCCTCCTTAGAACACTATTTGTGATGAATTTTTGCTCGGGATTGGCGTTTGATTCACTGATAAACGGGAAACGGAGTATATCATCTTTTTAAACATCAGTTTTCGCGTAGTATTTTATGCAGTGATAAACACGATCTGCGGTATATATATATACAGGTTTTTGGATTATCTCCAGGGAAATATTTTGAGAAAAGGTAATAGCTTTTTTGGCGTATACGTTATGTCAGTATTATAAAAAAATATGTACTTATACTGCTGAAGGTTTCGCTCCCCATCCTACCTTTTCAGCTTTTAAACTCTTTGTAATTGTGTTTGGTGCGATGTTTCTGAATATATAGAAATGTTGTTAAAACGGATAGCCCCCAAGTATAACGAGTATACAATAACCAATGCAACGGCGTCTGAAGGTCATATGAGTAGACATTTTGATATATTAGTTAAAGGCACCTCACGCCTCAGAAATGAATAATTTTTTATCATTCTGTAGAAGGGTGAAATATGTGTCTTTTAATGTTGTAATAAATTGATTTAGAAACATGTGAGGTGCAGATCACCTGAAGGAAATAGTGCTAAATGTGAAAAATTATGTCAGTATTAAAGGTAGCAAAATGTAAAGAAAGTGGTATTTCGACTTCCATATAAATGCTTACTCACTGTAACTGTACTAATTGCTTTATTATTTTATTTATAAATATAAACTCAAGGCCCTTTAGGACATAAGAGTGAACAAACAAACAATTTAGAATAATTATACAAACATGGCATAAAAGAAAATAAGAAAGATGACTTAATTAGTGAAATTTCAGCATTATTACTTTAATAAACATTGCCAGATTAAATAGAGGATATTTGTTTAGTTCAGTGTAAGATCGGAATATATTTCACCGAGTGAGCACCAAAAGGTATAGTTCACGAGTGGCGCAGCCACGAGTGAAATATGAACTTTTGGTGTTCACAAGGTGAAATATATTTTGATCTTACACTAAACTAAACAAATTTTCTTTTTATTATATGCAAAGAAACGTTTTAAAAAGACATTAAACCTAAAACTGAATGAAAAGCGCGCCAAATAATAATACAACGTGACGTCATTTACGACCCCACGTCATTAAGTTGGTACCCAGTTCTGTGCACAAATTTTCTTTTTATTACATGCAAATAAACGTTTTAAAAAGACATTAAACCTAATACTGAATGAAAAGCGCGCCAAATAATAATACAACGTGACGTCATTTACGACGTCACGTCATTAAGTTGGTACCCAGTTCTGTGTACGCTGGTATTTCACTGAAACAACGTAAGGGGCTTAAATTCAAAACAGTGAAATTATCAAAGTGGTAATTTCACTGTTTGAAACAGTGAAATTACCAGTTTTAATTCACTGATATATAGAGGATATTTGTTTGTTTCAGTGTAAGATCGAAAAATATTTCACCGAGTGAACACCAGATGCAATATTTTCCACGAGTGGCGTAGCCACGAGTGAAAATATAATAGCTGGGGTTCACGAGTGAAATATTATTTGATCTTACATGTAAAACAAACAAATTTTCTGTTTATTTCATGATTTTTTAACGATTTTAACACCATTTTACTGATTTTTGCCGCGTAACGTCATGCTCTTATCTTCATGACGTCATCAAATAATGACGTCACAATGTTGAAGCAAAATATATTTCCATGATTATTTTTAGATTTTAGATGTTTTTCAGCACAACGTTCGTAAATATTTACGAACTACAGTTATCACGTACATTTTTTATTATGATTGACTACATTGCCGCTGAAAAAAACATTCATTAATGATAAATATTTTATTTTTACGCCAAATATAGTTCGGCTACTGTGAAATTATATTTGGTAATCATTACTGTGAAATTATCAGAATATAATTAACCGTTATAATTCAGTAATCTACTGCAAAACATGTATAAACCACCGAAAAGCATGTAATAAATTTCTATAAACCACCGAAAAGCATGTAATAATGTATTTTTATTATCACTACACATTTAAAGCCTGAAAATAAAAAAAACAAAACAAAAACAAAAAAAAACTAGGAATCCTTGAGTAGTAATAATAAATAAAACTTGTGTCTTTAATGTAAAGTAACTAACTACATTTAATAATATAGTGAAACTCATCGCGTTTCTTGCTAGTTACAAAGTGAGCTGATTCTATTAATAATTTTCTCTTTCAATACCAAAATAGCGAGCTTTCTCTGTTGGAGCATCTAAATTTACAAAGAGTAATTGCTGGTAAACATACTAATTAATGTTTTAATTTAAATTGAGTTTTATATATTCTATACAGTAAACACCAAAACACACAAGAAGCAAAAGATCGCTCAGCTTTGGGGTGAATGAGTAACTTGTTGATCTATAACAGCACAACAAAACAACAAAAATTAAAAGCGAATGAGAAATAAAAAAACGTTCATTGGTTTTCATTGTGTAGGATTTGAAAAAAAAAAACATAATATGTTTATAAGATTGAAAAGCAGGAACACATACATTTTGTTTGTTTGTTTGTTTGTTTCATTTTACGCCTTTTTCCAACAGTATTTCAGTCATATAGGCGGGTAGTTTCCTAACCATCGTTCCTGGAGAGTTACACCAGTACTAGACTACCTTCCTCCGCGCTAAACTACCAAAGCATCTCCCGGGGATCGAACCCACGCCAGAGAGGTGTCATCGACTCTAACCCCTCGACCACGGAGGCGGTCAAACACATACATGTAACTTGCATTATGTAAATACCAATGGATGGTTTAAATATTTCTAAAATAATATCTTTACCAGATTTGCACTAGATCTAAATATTTTATTCATTTATTTGCAATACCTTAAATAATTAAACCTTTTAGATAAAAAAAACAAATGTGTTTCCAGGAGGGAATATAAATCAGGAATTAACCACATTAACCATACTATATAGCTGCTAGGGCCATGAGATTGCGCACATATTTCACCGTTCAGTCAGTTTTGTCCGGATTGAAATATGGCCAATTCCGTTTTCAAAAACATTATCAATTACAATTTAAACACAAAAGGAAAGCAACCCAGTTAATTAATCACAAGAGAGTTTAAATTAAGTGTATATAAGTTTACATTATGTTGTATTTGAATACTGGTAAAATTGTCGTGAAATGATTAAAACGATATAGATTTTGAAATAATTATAAGAAAAAATACTTCATATATGGATAATGCATGTAGCCAATTTCTTTTACAATACACAGTTTTGCAGATGTTTGACAATATATCCAAAAGCAATTAATAAATAAGGTGCTAGTTTTGTTTGTTTGTTTGTTTGTTTGGGTTTTACGTCACACCAACACAGTATAGGTCATTTGGCGACGTTCCAGCTTTACTGGTGGAGGAAGACCTCAGGTGCCCCTCTGTGCATTATTTCAGGCACGAACGGGCACCTGAGTAGAACCATCGACGTTCCGTAAGCTAGCTGGATAGCTACCTAACATGAAAGAATCCAAAGTCCTTGTAGGGATTCGAACCCACAGCGGCGAGGGGCAAGTGGTTTGAAGTCAACGACCTTAACCACTCGGCCACGGACGCCCATGGCATGGTAGTTCACATTCATAACATATGCATCATAATCGTATTGATTAGCAATGTTCAAGCAGTACTATGTGTACATGAATATGTCAAGTTATATGGAAAGTGAACGGTTATAACATATTTCATATTAACCCAATTAAAATACAATACAATCGTCATTTTATTTTTGTAATTTCATCTAAATTTCAGAACGATGAGTTCCTTGAAGTTACCAATTATAGATTTAGACAAGGCAAAAACGGACAAGGAAGCAGAAGCTAAAAAGGTTGTTGATGCGTTAGAAAATGTTGGATTTTTGTATATTGACAATATTCATGGTATTGATTTTGATAAATTGATGGACTGTTGCAAATGGTTTTTTGGTCTACCGAAAGAGAAAAAGGAAATGCTGATGAGAAAACATTGGAAACCAGAGAATAAGAATGTTTACCGTGGATATTTCCCTGTCGTAGAAGGCGAACCTAGCAGAAAGGAGGGATTCGAATTTGGCCGCGATATAGATCCAAATGATCCAACAGTGGCCCCTGGTAATTGGTTTTACGAACCTTCGGTATGGCCAGAAGAAGATGGTGCTTTCCCGTTCCAAGAATTCGCCACACACTGTTATAATGTACTTCACAATGCGGGTTTTGATTAAATCGGCTGGCTGGGAAATTGGGCCCAGGCCCTTGATGAGTTCGTTTTCCCATGAAAAAATTTTCAGACCGACCAGGTCGACATTCCCGGCTGATGCCCCTATCCACCATGGGGTGGGCACCCCCCCGCGAACCCCAAAGATAGAAGATGGTAAGGTTGTAACAACGCCAGACCATACCGACTCAAACTTTCTCACATTGTTATATACATTCGACTTTAAAGGTCTTGAAGTTATCACAGCCGATGGGAATTGGAGCGCTGTGGAGCCGAGACCAAAAAGCTTTGTTATGAATATTGGCGATGTTTTCTCTCGTATGATGGGAGGTCGATTTAAAGCAACACATCACAGGGTCCTGGACATTGGTTTGGATCGTTATTCTGTTCCATTTTTTATGGAACCGTCTTATGATGGAGACATTGGTGAAAATTTTATGTCAAAAGCAACAGGAAAAGGTCCCGAACACAAGGTCGAAGCTTATGGTCCATGGATGATTCAGCAAGTCAAATATGTAAAGAAATATTTTGAATATAAGGTTCTTCCCGAATTCTAGATTAATGAAATTGATAAAGGATCTCTTAAATGTTGATGCAACAATTAATTTTGTACTTGGCACATTAACTTATAAGTATATGAACTTTGATCAATGGTACTTGAAATTTATATATGTCGTGAAAACAATGTTTATTTGTGCTAGTACTTAACCTTTGTTAAATTAGCCACAATACGATTAAAAGCTTTTAATCTTTTATCTTGTAACAACTTGATCATCGTTCGACAGTTATCAATGATTTATAAGGTTGATGAGTTTAGAAACTATCTCGCTGTACTTTACAATGACGTTTGAAATGTCTGTATAACTTTTGTAAATCTTCGTTTTATCAAAATGTAAATAAATTGTGTCCTTATGTTCCTATCTAAACGCTACGAAAAACACGTACACACGACTTGTTAACTTGAATGATAAATTATGCATGAATGCTATAAGATTTGGCTATCATTTATTCAATACACTAGGCGGTCGACTAGCCTGGGTGTTAGGATTCTTTTGAATCAATCTAACGGGGAACGTCACGTGGCTAAGGGTTTGGGAAATAATACCTGGACTTTGGATTCTTTCTATAAGGGGAAATCAAGCTATCTCCTTTTAAACAAATAATTGTACATGAGCATCATTAGTAGGTATCGCATGCAAGACCGCATGTCACATGCCAAAAAGTCAGATTCAGTATGGAATTAAACCTATTATACTTTTCTTGTATTTTCTTATCTGCAGATTTGATTCGTGTCCAGTTCTGCATGTTTAATGAGATTTCTATATATATATATAATATATTTAATGACCATTTATATCAGCTCCGGCTTTCGAATAAAAAAGGTGGAGCTATTGTCAGTTGGCGTCACCGTTATGTAAACATTGCGCTTAGACACATCTTTTATTTCCAACACATATTGATCATATCTCGGCAATCGGTTCACCAAACCTAACCTGGATACATTACCAGTAGTTTCATTTTTTCGCAAGTGACCGACTACTTATCCAATATAATTTCGGAATGAGCGATGAGTGACATATGACCATCAGACTGACTGTCCGAGGTTGTCACGAGAAAATTACACCAAACTTGAGGCCTCTTGAATACAAATCTGACGCGTTCCCTAAGTCAAATTATCATAAACTATCAAAGATATTCAAAGTCGTCCACGTTCAATATTGACTGCATAACTAAAGGGGAAGATGATCCCCTGTCAACTCAAACTTGAAATACCTGTATAATTTGAAGACCAGGTAGTTCTACCAAACACTTATAAATGTCCCTTTTCTTCTTTGATTTAATTATGTCACACAACACTATGGATAGTGGTCTTTTTGTAGACACAACCATCATTAGTTGAGGATGTCCTATGTCATTATATTATTTCAAAGGTCATTGTCATAGCACGGAACTGATTGCTAATATATAGTTAAGAATGCAGATTTGACATGAAACTTATTTTCAACGTAATGGTACATTCACTAATCACCGTACATTTGTTTAAGGTCAAATTTAATTCAAAGATATTAAAGCCCTTCAAAACTAAACAAACATGGGGTATCTCAGCATAAATAGTCAGCAATATTGTAATTTTTCACTATATTTACTGAATTCTTTGTCACAATAATATGATATGGAGCTTCGTACGACAAAACCACATACGATGTGTCCTATGCATAGCTGGATTCCAAGGCCAGCCTGCGCATCGCTGCTTGTCTGCTCAGATCATGCTATAAGTATCAGTTTCGTAACTACTTGTAATAGGGTTTGGATAAGGTAACATTCATGGAATTACTGACTCAGAATGACCAAATGGTAAGCTGGTCTGGATCCATGATTACGCAAATTCCGCACTATGGTATATCTGTTTTGTTTTATTTTTATTTTATTTTTTTTTTTTGGCTGAAGGTCATCTAAAATCAGTTTGACCTCCTGTAAAATTTACAGTGAAGAACTGAATATAAGATGATTTTTCATTTATCATTTTAAAACAAACTGAAATCTGGGCTTCTCATGGCCCTTCTAAAATAACATGTAAAGGATAGTTCTTGCCATTCTAAAATAAAAAAATAAGATAAGTTCTAAAATAAAATGTAAAGGATAGTTCTTGCCAATATAAGATAAAATGTAAATAATAGTTTTAAGATAAAATGTACAGGATATAGTTCTTTACTTTCTAGTTGAATTCCATAGATATTTAAGTTTTGTTTAAACATTCTCCTTCCCACAAAACTTTACACTGCCTTTAGATGTCATTACAATTTCTAGCGGACAGTTTTTTTTGCATAAAAACTTAATTTATCTTACACAAGAACTAACTTATAAATTTTGTCCCAAATAACGAAAACACTCTATATAAGATTATTAATGCGCATGAAAATGTCGAAAAACACAGCTATCTGGTACGTTCAATCAGTGTAAATATATATATTTTATGATCATTGATGTGTTAAATTGGTATAATGTTTGTAAATTGCATATATTTTATGCATATAAATCAAGTTTTTATAAATATAATTGCCTACCGACTGCGTAGATGTTGGTGATAGAAATTAAATTCACTTGCCGAAACACGACAGTTTAATTTTAAGGAGCATATACATCTTACTGTGTTCCATTTTTCAAGAAAAATAACCCAATTGTTTATTCTGTCAAATTAGTAAATATGTAATAACATAATTATACAAGCTAACCATTTCGGAACAGTTTATTTTTTATTTTTTAAAGATACTTATTGTTTATCCTTTACCCTCATAAAAGCATGACTTACATTGTACTGGTAATAAATGACTGACGGTGTATTCCTTTGCTTGATTTCTTTTTCTATATTTGACATGGTATTTGTCTACTCAAAAAGGCACCTATCTATATGAACAGAATTACCATATAACAGCATAGTGTAAATTAAGCTAATGTATCACATAATGATATCAATTAAGTAACATAACATTGACCTTCCAAATATAATTTACAAGTATTCAACCATTGACAGATATTATTGGAACCCAAAATCACAAAATGATACATAATATGAATTCTTGCTGTTGATGAATCGCTTAGTTTTGTATACTAATTTTGTATAAATATATCTATTAATCTTGCCTTTTTCTAAAATATATTACTAACTTGTAAATATACTCATATGTATATATATATTTACATCTATTATGACAAATTGAAAACCTGATTGTATTTTGGGCTAGAGGCCATATATTACGAATAAACACATTGTCATTGTCATTGAGTTCAATTTGAAAATAATTCGACCTGGACGTAACATTCATTTTTTAAAGTAGTGAAAAAGACCTAGGTGGCAACTAAAGCTATAATCATATCTAGTAGATAAAGTAAGTTCAATAGTGAGCATGCAATTGCAATGTGGTCTAGAATTTTATTATTTTATGTTTTAAATGGTATGAAGCCCGCAGTTTATGCCAGATGAATTTTATGCTGTTTATTGTTAAAGCAGTTATCTTCACCCTAGGCGATTAGCTGCTCACCGTTAAATATCAGAAAACGAGTGATCACTCGGAAGCATCAAACCCATTTTGCCCAGAAAAGGTGATATCCTCATGATCCCGCTTGGTGCCGGTGTAACATTAAATTTTGACCCTGTTGAGAAATGACCCTGAGGGTCATTTTTCAACGTTGAGAATTGACCCTGGGTCATTTAAGACATTTAAGTACAAAAGTTATAACATTAGAGGCTTAGAGCACGTTTCAAAGCGAATAGAGCCTAACGTGTTTAACCTGTTGTGTGACCAGGGGGACTTTATTAAAATGCTATCTTAGATAAATATTTACAGAAGAAAGACATTTCTAACAAAGAAAAATTTGTTTCGTATGTCGCTTTTTATGCTTCTTTTAAGGTATTGTTACTGTTAAACATGTTCAATTTCTGACAACATTGTCATTTTTTCTAGTATATGGTAGGGAAACCAGGCTTCCCATCGAAATCGAGCTTCCACCAAATTCTAATGCAGAACAAATAGATATAAGTGAAAGAGTGACAATATTAATAAAGCCTAATCAGTATCGAATTGAAGCATGTGCAAGCATGTGTTTGTTTATTTTTATGAGTTTTCAACAGTATTTCAGTCCTGGAAATAACCAGTTCCAGACCCACTCCTCCACGGCAAACTGACAAATGCGTCCTCCGCTGGGATTTGAACCCACATCTGAGAGGTCTTTTGGATTAGATGTCGGCGACTCTTAATCAGTCGACCATGGAGGTAGTTTCTTCCCAGCAGAAGCGGGGAAGAAACCAGTAGCAATGCAGAGTGAATTGCCTTACTTAAGGATAAACATTCATGATGACAACCTAACCGGAATCGAACCACGGACTCCTGGCTTCGTATCCCAGTACGGAGCCTATACACCACTGACGCTTTACAATTTCGCCGCAGACGCTCTACAAAAATAGTTTATCAAGCAATTCATACATTATCTTTAGCACCAACCCAGTAATCCGCTAGTCAGCAAGTAAACATTTATGTGGTAGTAAATACACTGTCTCCCTTTAAAGAGCGAAACAAAAATTAGCTATTCCTTTAAAGCTTCTTTTGGTATATATAAACATAAGCAGCATGCATTGGGATTGAGATACAGGTATTTTGTTTGGGTCTTTAAAGGGAGACGAGTGTGTGATTAATTCTTATGAGGTCCGTCCGACTGAGCCACAATATAGCTTTCGCTATTGTTTATTTATGCAAAATTCCAGATTGTTTGCTCAATCTGTTTTGCCACAAATCACATTTAAATGTTTAATTTATGTGAATGACATAGCAGAGTCACTTACAAGTGTCACACGATTATTTGCAGATGACAGATCATTAGCAGTAAGTTCACGAGATAAAAATCATATTGAAATTACTATCAACCGCGATCTTGAAATTATATCTGCCTGGGCAAAACAATGGTTAATACAATTTAATGCTGCCAAAACGGAAGTTATGTATTTTTCACTGTCAAAAAATAATCGCGATGCCCCCGACATCTACTTTCAAAATACACATCTTAATTTCGTTCATTCACACAAGCATTTAGGAGTAACATTAAGTGATGGAACATGGCATCAACATATTTCGAATATAACAACATCATCTTCTAGAATTCTAGGTACAATGCGAATGCTTAAGTTTAAACTTAAAAGGAAAACGCTTAATCAAATTTACATATCGTATTTAAGACCGATAATTGAATATGCCTCATTGGTATGGGATAGCTGTACTTTGTATGAACAGAATGTCCTTGAAAGCATTCAGTACGATGCTGCGCGAATTGTGACTGGTCTAACAAGATCAGTATCAATCGTAAATCTCATACGCGAAATTGGCTGGGTCTCACTTGCAGATAGAAGGAAAATGCAAAAATTGATTCTTGTTTTTAAACATAGTCGAGGCGAGCTTCCCTGTTATTTGAGCGACATCTTCCCAGAAATAGTTGGTAATAATAGTACATATAATTTAAGAAACAACGAGAATTATGCAACGGTTGCCCGACGATTAGAAATTTATTCGAAATCAGTTATACCCTCTTCTATTAAAGTATGGAATAGTTTAGACCTAGATACTCGTAATAGTCACTTTCAGCATTCAAAGCCAGACTTAAAATTATTTTTTCTCGGCCTCAAGCTCCGTCATACTTTCTTACAGGTGACAGGTTTCTTAAAATTACCACACAAGAATTAGAAATAAGTGTAGCAATCTTTATGCCGATTTACACTATAACCATTTACGCGACAATCCAATTTGTAGATGTTGTTTTCGTTCTAAAGACGCTCACCATTACTTTTTCAAATGCCCACTGTATACTGATCAGAGGTGTACCTTATTTATTAATACACGTACTTACCATCCTTTAAGTGCCTATAAATTATTATTCGGTATCAATAACCTTAGTGATGAAGAAAATAACATGTTATTCCATCATGTTCAAATTTTTATCAAACGATCAAGAAGGTTTCAAAATGTTTAAATCCTAGTTCCTAAAGAGTGCTCTTAATTGTTGTCCTTATTTACTATATTCATACCAAGGATAAAACGGACGGGCGGGAACTTCGACACACGGCTTCTTCTACTCTTTTCATTTTTTTTCTCTATTGTCTTTTTTTTTCTTTCAAAATCATGTTTAGTCACTGTTTTTTTAGCATCATATTAATTATTTCCAGACATTTTTCTTTGATTGCTTATATATACTATTATCAATATCAATACTATAACGAGACTCACGCACATCTTTTTACCTTTATTGAGACTAATTGGGAAGGGCCAACCCTCTAATGTTGTTAAAACTTGTGGCCCGACCCTTTTGCTTTATAATTAAAAACTGCATCATACATGTAAATTCTTGAAAATAACTTTGTATTGCATGTGAAATTGTATCTAAATTGTACATAAAGAAAAGCAATAAAATATGATTAAACTAAATTTAAATGTTTCAAAGAATGCCAAAAACCAAAAGCTTCTGATGCAGAAGTGCAAAAATAATCAATTTTCCTCACAATTCTTATGCAATTCAAATGTTATCTTTTCACAATTGACCATGACAGCTCAAAGTCTGTTTTTGTAGCTCAGTTAGGCGCCTTTAAAAAGATAGAATTGAAAACGTATTTATAGATGCTGTGCCTTCTAATATGATAAACATTCAGGGTCATTTTTCAATGTTAAATTATGAACCGGGGTCATTTTTAAACGTTAAATTATGAACCGGGGTCATTTCTCAACACCTTCAACAGGTGGTTCAAAATTCAACAGGTGGTTCAAAATTCAACGTTGAGAATTGACCCTGTGACCGTTGAAAATTGACCCCAGGGTCATTTCTCAACAGGGTCAAAATTTAATGTTACACCGGTTTGATTTGCTAATCGGTATCATAATCATTATATCTGCCATACGGACAAAGGCCAATGTAGTTACTATTTTGCTAATCGGTATAATGTTAGAATGTACTAAAAAAAGCTATACAAAGAAGTAACCAAAAACTCAGGGGCCATTAATTTTTCGCTTGAATCCCAGTTGTAAATTTTATATTCTGAGATAGGCACCAATCTTTTAAGCCTCTGTTTCATCGCAATTGTTACGAATCAACATGAACATTGTATTTTAAGCACAAAAATATAATTAATCTGTTTGTTTTTTCTCCAGCTTTCAATGTTGACTTCCAAGTGTATTTTACACACTGAATTTCGAATCATTATGATTTACCCATTTGATGTGATGTAAGTGTGTTTAATGTCCTGATATTATATAGAATAAAAACCCAACAAATCATCCTGGTGTCTACATCTTTTTCGGCCTTTCCAGGGGATATCATATTTATATCTGTAATGGTCAGACAACTCATAAGCTTTCTGGTCAAATGATCGTTATATTTTTCAAAATTTTGTGAACCCATTTGGTAAAAATTCTTTGACCGACGCCTGTTTAAAGGTACAGTAAGGTACTAGTTGAATAATTGTCGTCTTTCGCTATATTCGGATTTCGATTATTCGATCCCATCGATTATTCGAAGTATATTTTCAGTCCACAGCAATTCGAATAACCGAGGTCGGACTGTATTGTATACTTCGATGCATTTTCATTTAATAGTTTGGTTTTTATACATTTCACTTTACGGACTACAAATATGTTTACCGTATTGGGTTCTACGAATTTCTGTCCTTGAAAGAATCTAACCATAAATTATAACGCTATGGAAAAAAATCAAGTTCATACCACGCGCAGTAATATGCAAAGGGTCATATCTGTAAGAAATAGTCTCAAATGATTTTAGTCAAATGTAAGAGAAGCTTAAATATTCAAACAATCTATTTGATTCAAAGTTTATTAAAAAAGGAAAAAATGGAGGTAAAAATATTCCATTCCTTTCAATTATTTCAATATGTATTGATACGGTATCTGATAAAGGTTCGCTAAATTCATCAGACATGCACTTTATCAACACAAATCAATGTAATGACATGATTAAATGCTAATCGTGTATTTAGCTGTTGTGCTAGAAAACACATGTTTTGAGTAGCTACTCTATGTTACTTAATGTTTTGTCAATTTTTCGCTGCTACTGAATCGAGATTCTGATCTGAGCCAAACCAAAAAAAATATATATCTGAATCTGGTTCAAGATGACCACGGTTTAGATATGAAAGTCCGATCGAATACTTTGTTAAAAAAGAATAATGATATATATACTTTTAATACCAAGTTGCTGATGGAATAAACGGAGTGAGATAAATATGACCCGAGGCACCCGTTATAAAGAATAATGCAAGTTGTTGCTGAAGACAAGCATGTTTATAAGAAAAACTAGCAACTTAAGACTGTTTTCAAAGAAAATCGGGGGGAAACCGAAAGACGCATGAACGTTAATAAGAGGACGCCAGACGTGAAAGCTACGCAATCATAGATGTGTAACCTTAACTATTTCTTTGAAGTAATGACATTTGTGACTTTGCCAAAAAGAAGAAAACGCAATGCACACACGCACGTAACCGTCTATGATGCAGAATTACATTGTTATTTGCATGCGCTTCGGTACTTCAAGCTATAAAGGGTATCGTCTATAAATTGTTTAAGCAAAACAAATTTTGTGAAATTTATTTGCATTATTTTAATTACTTATATACTCCAAATAGACCATTTTATACAGAATAAAGAAATATTCAATTGGCTGCATATTCCAGTCTACGTCCCTGACTGTGCAGTAAAGGCAAATGAGTTGTTTAGTTGAGCTATCAATATGTTTTGTTGCTATAATGCGTAATAAATCAGCAATGTTCATTCATTAGACAACATCCCTGTATTAATCAGAAACATAATTCAATCATTTACTGGCCGGTCATGATTGATATACTGTTTAAAACTGATACAAAACCGAAGCAAACATACAAATGCTAATCAATATTGATTACCCTAACTGTATGCACCTTTATCATAATAAAAGACTATTTACATAAGGGGTGTAGAGGATTTCTATCAAAACTTTGGTTAAGTTGTTATCATTATAATTTTGTGTCACTTACCCACATCAAGGGGAAGTTATAAAATGTATTCATTTCTGATGATCAATTTTGGTGGTGGTGTTGGTATTTTTCACTTCGAATCACTGCAGTAAGCCACATTAAATTTACCAGACCTTAGTTCAGTCGCCGCATCGTTCATGGGCAGGATGTCAAGCAGTCAGTTTACCAGTACGAGTTGCCTTCACTTTCGCAAGGAATTGATAACTTCTGTACATTCGATAGCAGTATGACCGTAAAAAGGGATTTAATGATCATACACAATGAAAGTGACATGCACCGTCTGGGAATCGAACCCGGATCGTCTGATTCACAGACAAACGCTATTGAGCTAAGTGGGTGGTTAATTTTGAGACTTGGCAAGACTGTTTATAGGGAGAGCAATTTAACCCACCCAGACGCTAGTCTTCACAGCGTCGCACTCCATCAACATTTTTTACTGAACCCCTTACGATACTGTTACCTACGATACTTGAACACGGAATACTTGATGAAACCTATATCATCCAGTACATTTTTCTGTCATGACTTTTGGCAAACATATGCCCATTTTCTTTTTTGGACTTTGTTCCCCTTACCCCCACATTAGTTGAGATATTTTTTTTAAAAGACTTGCTCAAATTAGGGGAAATTTATCTAGATCTTTTCTTTAAATTTTGAAGTATTACATAACTGAAAATGGATTTTCGACTTTAGTTATAATTATTTCGCCCCTTTCTTTTTTGGGGGTCCATTACTGTTACTTGTTAATATTATATATTTAAGATTTTTCCCTTAGGTACTGATAAGAATATTCGGGCAAGTTGCCCAACTTCCAGACATTGATTTACGGTAAGTGATCCCCAACAAATGGAAGCTTAATTTAAGTTAAACATCAAAGAAATAAAAATTGAAGAAAGAAAAAAAACATCAAAAAGTAACCACGCAGGCCTGCTTTAGAAGTAAACAGATCAGAACATTAAATCATTGTACACGTATCATCCAAACAAATATCAAAGCAAGTTATATCATATATCTGTCCAGTTGTTTCAAGTATCTCTTCAGTTATATTGACAATTAATTTGACAAGTAAAAAATCTTTCCAAATGTAAAATGCATTTATTCAAGAATGGAATGACAACAGCGTAAATCCCGTCCCACTTCACCAACATTGTAGAAGTAGTTGAACTGATGTTTTTACTAAGTTTTTTTATAATGTTTTTGGTAAGTGAAAATAAAATCAATCATTGGGTTAGATATAGGATTGGGAAAATCAATGGAACCGATCACCATCGGGTTAGGATTTCCCTATCTTCTATCTTACCCAATGTTATATCACTGACCTTTTAGTTATAAATTTGCCATAGCCTGTTAAACCATTGTACCTATTAGGGGATAGGTGGCCTAGTGGTTAAGGTGTCTGCCTCTTTACCCAGAGATCATGGGTTCGAGCCCAACTCGGGTCACGACCATGTTTCTTCACATGACACCAGTACTGATTGGTTCCAGGAAGCGGACTCGAAAGTGATTAATATAAGTTGCAAGAACTTGTTTCGCAATCGAGCTCAAATAAATATGTTTAAACCAAACCATTGACCTCTCCAGATATACCGTTGATCTCTCCTGTTATACCATCGACCTCTCCAGTGAGTTCTCAAGTTTTATACTAATGCACGCTGTCCATTTATACCATCGATTTTCCTTACATACAATTAACATCTAAACTGACCCCTCTAGTTATACCATTGACCTTTCCAGTGACCTCTCTAGTTATGTCATTGACCTTTCCAGTGACCTCTCTTATTAAATCGTTGATTTCTTCAGGGATCTTGTTGATCTCTCAAGATCTTAAACATAGCTAAGAGTAGAAAAAAATGAATGAAATTGTTTCACCAAGGGCTATTTATATGTATTGATCTTAATGATTTGTTATTTGTATTTGAAAACCTAGAACAGTTACTCGTATTATTTTGTTCGTGTCATTACTTCTCTAAACCAAGATAACATCATGCACGCAGCCAATTTGTTATATGACAATTTAATAAAAAACTGAACTACAATCAAAGAATAAACATGTTTTCCTTGTTTTCAAATATGCGCAAATCCTTCCCTCATAATACAAACATTTGCTTTTGTGGTATAATGTGACATAATCGTTACAGTGTTGTTTTTTCTCAATCTTATCTAAAAAAATGCATGCAACTAAGGCATGCCACTAAGGAAAATATAAGTAAACAGCTAATCAGTTAAATGTCCAATGCAATGTACTTTCTCATAAAATACTTTTATTTAAAGGAACTCCACTTAGGTCCCCCCTCCCCAACACAAACTGAATTTCTTGCATAAATAAGCTAATAAACATAAATAATGAGGCACTTTAAATAGGAAGATGCAAACGATAAATTAGAGTTACGGTCAGAAATAAATTGAACGTCGCATTTTTGTGCTATTCTTCGCCCGAATTGAACGGCTTTTCAAATTTTGGTCATTTTTAACCATAAGCATGTTTATTCGGAAAAAATTGAGTAATCCAATGATCTGAAATTTTGCACACAAATTATTTGTCTAGACCCACATCAAATGGAACATTTAATCTCGAAAACTTATTTCCAGTCCCGTCATGTCAAAAAAATCTCAGTGGAGTCCCTTTAATCTCAACACCACTCGATATGTTTGGTTTGGTTTAAAAAAAAAACAATAAAAAAACATACTTTAAATCCCCTTTGACTTACAACTCAATATTTAAATTGATAACATTGTTCGATTGATTAATAGATTAAATTGGGGACTTTTATGTCTGTTGACTAATTCCCGTGAATCCGGTATAAAAGAATTGATCATCCATTCGGATTCATTATATTGCCAACCAACAAATATTTATTATAAACTTAGAGCAAATATATTTGGATAAAACTGTAAGTTTCTTTTTTATAACTTTATTCTTTGGCATTTCGACCATTCGTTTGGCGATTGCAAAAGCACTTATTTTCTTTTCTTTTAATAAACAAATCTTTATGTGAGAAGTAATAAAATACTTTATTTTCTAATATTTATTAAAGAATAACAAAATTCTAATAAGAAATATTGAAAGAAGATACATTGTGTTTCTAATTTGCTAGTTTATTTATTATTTATTCTCCTTTTATTTATATCTGTATAAATTTGTATACAAAAACGCAGTAACTAATTGCTTACAAATTAGACTAGCTACGTTCAGTAGGACTTTACAATGACATATTTATGACAAGGGGTTTCGGAACAATGTTTATTAATTGATACATATATGAATAAGGTAATACATTATGTTATCGGACGTATTCCGAAACACTCATATCAACATGTAGTAAAATAAAACAGACCCATTAACTAAAATATTGGTTCAAAAGATGGTTGTAAAATGTAAATTGTGATGCAGTCTGAGAAAAAAAAAGTTAACAAACAACTCATTTATTCCGCTCATTTAATTACTTTCTTAACAACTTATAAAGAAAAGAAAAAGTCAAACACTAAATTTCAAATCTCACCATTTTTGTCTATATAGAAGACCATGTTGACTAAAATAAATAATTTTAATATTCTTCATATACTAAATTCAATGTTAAAATAAACGAAAGTCAATTTATTTATTATATTTATGTACATATATAAAGTTACGTTAAAATTACTATGAAAAAAAATGAGTATGTTATGTCACGTAACTATACACACTTATATCACTATTTCAAACATAGAGAATATATCAAATTGTTGATTCTTAGTTTCCTAGTCACCGAGCAATAGATTTTTATTAATTAAATACGAAAAAGAAAATCATTTTTCAAACAAATTGCTATTCACCAAAACTTTTATTTCTTCATTTCTTTTTATACATAGTCAATAAAGTTTGAATTTTTTTAAAGTGCTTAAACAACTTTTATAGATAATTTTATCAGCAATATATTTATTATTTTTAATTATCTTATTACAACTTGATTTCATTTCTTTGCTATGAACACATATGATCATAACATATCAATTTATATTTAACAGACAGCACGTTTTACAGTTAACTTTTAGTTATAGATTGAATTGGGTAAAAACAAATATAAATGATAATTATCATCTATAATATTAATGTAAAACTAACTATATATGGTAATTAATTAAGCTATATTTAATTGATGAAAAGGCAACCAAAAGACATTAGCAAAGCAATGATTGTAAACGAGTTTATATCTTCTTATTCAGATGAAGTCCCCATTGAGATGTATATTGGTTGGAATTTGCGTATCCATTTTAGGTAATAAAATTCGGATTATCAATTATTCACGATTAAGATAGCGTTTAGAAATTGTAACACCTCAGTTAAAGTACATATGTTTGAAAATGTTATATCTTTGTATCAATCATTTCTATACAAAGCAAATTGTACCAATATACATTCTTAACTATATTGTGAGCAATATGAACGACGTAACTGTACAATTAAAAAAAATTCAATGTTATCTGATCTGGAGTGTACATGCCAGACTTGTCAGCCTGTCTTAGAAAAACTGTAACTTTTGTGTTGGAATTTTCATATCCGTCTATATCTTTAATACTTGAACGTATTGTCTATCACCAATTAGGAATACATACTGTATAAATATCAGTCTGGGTTTAACTTTAGGAGTTGCAACTCCACTACTGATACTACTGATACATATCTAAGCCAAATTATTATCAGTAGTGTCCACCAGGGCTCCATCCTTGCTCCTTTGTTGTTTTTATTTACATATCACACATATGACATGCCAGTTGTAGTAAATGATGAATTACTCTTGTATGTTAATGACTGCTATTCTTGATTCTGATAAAAAGCATTTCTTCTATTGAGGGGATTGATGATGACCTGAAGCTAGTAAGTGAATGGCTTATTGGCCACAAAATGTCAGTAAACAAGGGGGAGAATCACGCTTCGTTACCCAAACAAACAAGATGGCGGATACAGCCAAAAAGTAGGGTTTTCCCTTTTTTTCTCTGAAATTCGTGATGTTCTTGTGTAAAAGTACATATAATAACCTTCTCCACAATTTTCCTGGCACACACGATTTTATTTCATGATGTTTCGTCCCGTACCTGATCTGAAATGCGCGTCACCAGATTCGAAGCGATGGAATTTTCCACCGGTTTGATCGTAATAACGTACGACTTCTTCTTTCAAATTCACTGTTTCTTTTACATATATGCATATTATCTGAAACCACTGACTTTAAAAAGTTGTAATATGTTGTCAAGTAATTGAGCATCCATGCCCATTCTGGTTAGATTTACCGCTGTAAATATTGATATCGGGGCATTTTCCGGAAATGATAACGTATTGCGCACAAAATATCAAAGATAAGGCACGGCGCATTTTTCCACTTCGTGGATTTCCGTTTGTCCAGTCAGCTGATAATGATTTTTTGTATGTTTGAAATGATAGATATTTGAAAAAAAAAATGTTTGTCAGGTCAGAAACACAGGTGCTAGTCACATAATCAAATATTTTACAAAATCGGTCTATATATGTATCTTATAATAGTATATAGCCCATATAAAACTTTGAAAAGTTTGTTTCAAGCACCTGTGGTCAGAAATAATTAAATGAACAATGCTGCACCATCGGGTAAAAATATCTTTCTAGCTGGTGGCAAGCCTTCACTTTCAGGAAACATTTGTGTATTGTTGTCTTCACATTAAATTTCGCAGGCTTTGTGCGATAATTATGGTCTTATCCCCTTATCAGAAAGAAGAAACGCATTCAGCAGAGCAAAAATGTTAAAAAGGTACGGACGGCTTGATATATTTTCTTTTCCAAAGAAAAAGTCTAAAGTCATTCCTAACAAACTTCTGATAAGGAAATCTTGATATTTGAAACATTGCGACTAGCTTACACCCAGATGAGATGAGCCTGTGTTTATTCAATCTGGTCGCTCATTAAAAGAAAAATACATAACAGAGAACAATGAATGAGTGTAGGTTCTATATTGAATTTATTAAATGAGTTAGAAAATAATGTTATGCGAAAACCTTCAATAAATTTAGTAAATTAAAAATTTCCTGTTTATTGGACGGGTGGTTAACATTGAAACGCTACCATTTAGCGTGACGTTGTCCCACTATGACGTCAGATATATTTGCGCGACTTAGCCTTACAGTTTTTTTTATTATAGTAGACAGTTGTAATTTTATTTAATTCCAATAAGCTTAAAAGCCGATGACGACATTAAACATGCACAATAACGAACAGTGTATGACATAAACATATATACATTTTCATCAAAATTGATCTTTAAACCACTAACTTATAGGTCTCTTGTATATACATATACACATACATACACACATATACATACATACCTACAAAACATATATTACATGAACCATTTATTCAAAATTGTTGTAAATTAATTGATTTTAATACATAAACGTTATTACCATTTATACACATATCCTAAAAAAATGAAGGTCCCTTCGCATCAATTGCGGGTTTCAGAATTGTAAATGAAAGGAACGTCATAATTTGATCAAAACCTTTAAATGCAAGAATTTGCCTATCATATTCTGGCGTTTTTTCCACAAACGCCCCAACAAAAACAATAATTTCTTTAAAAAGTATTGCAGGTATCAGCAATAAAAGAGTGACATTGGAATTTGCATAGTAATATCTAGTGACCGACCATGAAATATAAAGTTTCAAATCGGATTTGGATTTCGATGTTTTTATCCATGCCGGAAAACCCGTCTGAAACATTTTATGCCAGACAGCTCATGCGCTCAGATGACGTCATTATCTTTATGAAAGAACGGTTGTAAAAATTATTACGCTACTTTAAAATGGTATTTACGAAGTATATGTTAGTGTTCATCCATGCTGTTCTACAGAAATTAGAAACTTTGACGGGAGCGATAGCGACCGGAGAATATTTCTTATTTCTGTAGAACAGCTACGGATGAATACAAACATATTTAATTTCAAGCTTTAGTTGGCTTCATTAACATTTACTTTATTTTTGTCACTATACCTGTCCATTTTTACGAACGCGGTTCTATGAAGCACTATGAAAAAAAGAAGGCTGGTATGAACAGACTTTTGATATATCATCGACTTTTGTTCTTCTATTAAAATTTACACAAAGAATTTTTAAGAAATACAGCGTTTTCATTGGATGACAAATAAAGCTGGACACTAATATTATTTATTTCAGTTTCTTTGTTTTGTTCTACACATCCTCTTATGTCTGATCAGCATAAATTTTCTATAATATAGAAAATCAATTAATCAGAAAAAAATGCGCCGTACGTTATCATCGATATTTTGTGCGCCATACGTTATCATTTCCGGAAAATGAACCGATATTAATATTTTCAGGGTTTATTTTAGACAGAAAAGGCATGAATGCTTAGATGACGACATATATAAACTTTTTAAAGTCAGTGGTTTCAGTTAATATACATTTATGTAAACGAAACTGTGAATTTTAGAGAAGAAGCCGTACGATATCACGATCAAACCGGTGGAAAATTCCATCGCTTCGAATCTGGTGACGCGCATTTCAGATGAGATACGGGACGAAACATCATGAAATAAAATCTGGTGTGCCAGGAAAATGGTGGAGAAGGTTAATATATGTACCTTTACATTAGAACATCACGAATTTCAGAGAGAAAAAGGGAAAACCCTACTTTTTGGCTGTATCCGCCAACATATTTGTTTGGGTAACAAACGGCGTGATTCTCCCCCCGTGTTATGCGAGACTGACTTGGAATGAAGAGAGAAATTTGGGTCCCGATTCAGTTCGAATTTCTTGTAATAGTACATGTACATCCATTTCATCTACACCATCAGTCCAGTATTTAAGAGTAGGTTGCTAGGTTTAAAATTTACATCGCAGAAAAGGATAACTAATCCAGATAGACTGAAAGGCTTTAAATCATGTCTTAAATTCTTGATAAAGATTTTTGACAGCTTATATGACCCTACATAAACGGTTGCTTTCATACATAACCCGAGCCGGTAGGGAAAGGTTATATTGCAGACAAACTTTTATATACAGTATAAATTCTGTCAAAAATCTTCACAAGAAATTAACAATACGTCAAACCTCCTTTACTTGATAAAAACGAAATTAATTAACGAATTGATAGCAGTCTCGTCACGATTTTCCAAGCGATCTGCAGTATATTTACTTCATTTATATTCCTGGGAGTAATATGAAAACAGTGTACAGTTTATGTAAAAAAGATAAGCATGGTATTTTGCTAACACATTCTTCAGTTTTAGAGACAGACACTGCAACTCCAGCACCAACTGCAGCACCAGGTCCAGCACCAACTGCAGCACCAACTGCAGCACCAGGTCCAGCACTAACTGCAGCACCAGGTCCAGCACTAACTGCAGCACCGGCACCGGCAACCCAAAACCCTGCCGGTGGACCAAACAATGGTCATTCGCAACCAGGTACACCATGCAAGCTCAGCATTGCTACGTAATTTAAATGTTTATAATACTATAACGTGCATGTTCGGGGATTCCTGTCCTGGGGCAACTGTTTTTTTCCAGTGAACTTTAGAGAAGTCAATGTGAGATCATATCGAGCGGACAAATGAAATTCCGTTAATAAATTAGATATCAAATGTACAACATGTTGTGTAATCAAGAAATGTACTTTTCATAAGTTCGTGATTGAGAACATATAATCAAATAATTTCTTATATATTGCACATTTGTGCATGCTGTACATCATTCCTTGGTAATTGTAAACATAAAAAGTGCTCAAAATACATATTTTTTTCGGTCGTTTTGTTTTCGTCTTGATCCACGGCTTAGTTTAATGTAAAATTCACATAGATAACTGAAACGTCACCAAGAGTTACTTTATAACTGGTGCACAAACTTGATCGATGCAAAAACGAAAAAGACCAGCTTCTTCATTTTTCGGCCTTATGAGTTGTTTTACAAAAAGGGTAAAGGATTTCCGGAAACGACATATTTCTTCCGGTAAATTTACACACTAGATCACATAAAGGAGTTTCAAATACGAGGTTTGCAAAGGGACGGATATTTCGTTTTGAACCGAAACATATATCTGAAAATTCTAGCATTAAATAAGAGAACACAATTCTGATTTTCAAAAATGATTACGTCTGTAATCTTCTGCACTTCTGATTAAAATATCCTTTTCGAGGGTGCCAGGCCATGGACACTTATAAGCGTGGCTTACCGATCTGTCAACCATGGGCCGAGGGGCGGATATTCCTCCGGTCTAAGCAGCAAACAGATTTTCTTTCTGACTTATTCTACCATATTTAAAAGAAATAATGGAAATTAATGTCATTTCATCTGTTCCTTTTTTCTTAAAGTAGCTTAAGAAATGAAGTACAACTTCACTTATAATGAGTCTCATATGCAATAAAACACTAATTACTGACAATAAATCTTACTCGGTTAAAATTAAAAAAGACGTATTACAAGCTATAAATAATAGGTTTTATTATGCAAAATTCATCCAAATCATGTTTATTATGTAAAAGTTTACAAATTTCTTTTTTTATTACTATACTTCTGAGGGGCGTCCGTGGCCGAGGTCGTTGACTTCAAACCACTTGCCCCTCACCGCCGTGGGTTCGAATCCCGACAGGGACTTTGGATTCTTTCATGTGAGGAAGCTATCAAGCTAGCTCACAGAACGTCGGTGGTTCTACTCATGTGCTCGTTTGCGCCTGAAATAATGCACGGAAGGGCCTCTGAGGTCTTCCTCCACGTCGCGATATGACCTATACTGTGTCGATGTGACGTAAACCCCAAAACAAACAAACAAAAACGAAACTTCACTCAATCGAGGGCTACAACAGCTCTTAATTGTCTCCCCTTCCTTCAAACTAGCCGAATTATTTTCTTTCTATTTACAGGTGGTGGTAATGGTGGAGGAAATGGGGGAAACGGATTACATCAACTCACCACAGAAACCCTGTCCAAGTTCACAGGAATGATCCTTGTCACGCTTTTCATAAACAGATATCAGATGTTTCTATAAAATGTTCATGGTATATTTTGGAAGAGCCTAGGACAATATGGACATATTTACAGACAAAAACTAAATCTAAACTAATGAAAATGTAAGAGCGGATATTACACTTCGTTGTAAGAATGATGCTCTTAATTTTGTAAAATTACACGTTTATTAAAGTTTATTAATGCCTACTGTTCCAGTTATCAAGCATCTTTTTTACATATATATCTTCAATATGTGTAAATATATTATTTAATGTGTAAAATGTTCAATTACTAAAGTTTCAAATATTATCTAAGCATTTGTTCATGCTGACAGAAATGAAAAACCTGTTAAATATATGTCAGCATTTTACAACGATGATGATCACATCTTAAAAAGATTCTTCTTCCTCACTATATCAATTTTAAGTAAAGTATATACAATGCTTAACCGAATTGCAAATAAATCCCACATCTTCCGCAAACCCATTAAAGTGGCCTTCATCTTTTCAAAAGATTAAATACGTTATTTTTATATGATTGAAAATTTCATATGATTGTCAAATCCACATAATTAAGGTTTGTCGGCGATGAAATACATAAACAGTAAGGAGCGGGGATTCGTTTCCCGATTAATGTTTTTTTCTTTTTTATTTATTTTTTTTTTCTTTTTCGGGACGTTGTTTTGAATAAGGCTTACAGAAAGCAGCAGAAGGCTGAAATACTTAGCTTGAAACAACACCAAATTGTTTTTCTAACTGAAAATATAAGCTTAAGACCATTTAATGTTCAAATACATTTTAAACAGGATTTTGACTTTATTACGAAAGGCAGTCTTTTGCAGCATCATCTAAATAATTTAACATCCAAACAATGATCCAAGCATCATCCGTAGTAAAACACTGCAAGCAATTCATACATTTTGTTTAATTTAATAATTTATACATAAAGGTTCCTATAAAATCATTAAGTATTTTTCGTGTATCTAACACAGATATGTCTCTCTCATCATTTTCTATTGTAATAACAATTCAGAAATCCTCTAGAGTTGTACCATACGTTATAGTTAAAGTCTACGAAACGAGTAAGTTACCAGAATTTAACAATGACTGGGGCGATATCAAGAAATAGTTCTGCTAGAAAAAGGCTATTAAGCCGAGACAACTTTTTTCAGAAACATCCCGAGATCGAGGAATATTTCAGCTATAAAAGCCCATTAAGCCAAGACGACTTTTTTGCAGAATCATCCCAAGATATTGTAGTTATACAAGTGGGGATGAACCTACATTCCGCCCACCCTAACCAATAGAAAATATAGTTATATTTGTTTTTTTCTAAGCTGAGAGTCCATCCTCTCTTTCAGGCACAAAATAAAGCAATTATGCCTTAACTGTATGCACTTTAATCATAATAAAAAGACTATTTACATAAGGGGGGCCAATTTTAATCAAAATAATATTGTGTCACATACACACAGCAAGGGAAAGTTATGTTATAAAATGTAATAATTTCTGATGATTAATTTTGGAGGCGGTGTTGGTAGTTTTCACTACTGCAATAAGCCACACTAGATTTACAAGACCTTAGTTCAGGCGCCACATCGTTCCTGGGCAGGATGTCAAGCAGTCAGTTTACCAGTACTAGTTGCCTTCACTTTCACATATACATTCTATAGCAGTATGACCGTAGAAAGGATTTCATGATCAATCACAACAAAAGTAACCTAAACCGTCCGGGAATCAAACCCGGATCGTGCGATTCACAGACCAACGCAATACTAATTGAGCTAACCGGGCGTTTAATTTTACGATTTAACCTGACTATTTATAGGGAGAGCAATCTAATCCACCCAGACGCTAGTCTTAACTTTAAACTGCGTCGCACTCATGTTATTTTTGTATCCTTTCACTCCTTTACTGAACCCCTTGCGATACTGTTTGAAACACGGAATATTTGATGAAACCTATATCACCCAGTACATTTTTTTTGTCATGGCTTTTGCCAAACATATGTCCTTTTTTCTATTTGGACTTTGTTTCTGTTATGATGTTGCTCCTTACCACTTATCCTTAGATGAGATATTGCTATTACAAAATTATTGCCTTGAATCCTTGACCATTAACCTATGATGATCGTTATATCTATTACTGCATTAAAGCATAACGCAATGGATTTCGCTTTCTTAGAGATGCCTATTGTTCGAGCGCTCACTTTTTCATTGAACCTGTAAGGTAATGGTTTGAAAATTGGAATATGGAAAAAGACCATCACCGTCACTTTTTACTTGTTAATTCGGCTGCGATGCAGCCGAATCTAAAAATCATTTTGAATAAGACGCATGATTTACTGCGGAATGACACGATTTATTTTGCGAATCGTCAATGAATGTGCAAATACATCAAACATTCACATACATCAGCTTTACACTTCATGACCAATTTTGATTTCTTTACATTTTCTTCTAAAGGAAAGACAATGTTTTCTTATTTCCGTATACAAATAATGGATTGTGCAACTGTCTGTAGTTTACCGAGATTTAAGGTGGAACCAGGCTAAATTAAATCATGCGTAAACACGTTGTCTCTCCCAAAATGGGACTCCACCTAAATGGGAACTGTTTCGGGTTTGGACAAAACGCATCGGTTTAAGAGCTGTTGCATTGCTTTGTAATAAAACAATTGATTTTTTCAATCCATCCTTTCGCTGACTTTCAGATACTAGGAAACAAGTTCGTTTTGAAGGAATTTATCTTATAAACTTTTGTATTTTTCTACTGAGACGATTTGGATGCGCTGTGAGGACATTACTTCTGGTTACAAAAACTTAAATACCCGCTTTTTATAAAGTAATGTGAGGTCACACATGTGTTGTTTTATTTTGGTAAGATTTGGTAACGGGTCTGATATCTTCAATGTCTTATATATATATATATATATATATGCTCAACTTTGATACTTTATCGTCATTTGCTTATTTAAAGTTTATTTATCGTTTAATCGGGATAAATCTATAAATGCTATTTAAAGCATTATGATGAACCATTTCGAGCAACACTGTCTAAATATATAACACACATGGTGTTTGATTCCTGGCACATTACGACGTACCCGTCCTGTCACTTTATAAAACGAGAACTATTTATACGTACGTAATGGAATTTTCGTGTCGTAACGCTTGCGCTTTAATTTCAACAACTGCGCAGATCTAAACGGAAGCATTTTATTCGGCTATTCTAAAGGTATGCAGTGCACAGCTGACCATTCCTTCGCAGCCATTGATTTTTACGCGCGCGTGAAACTTCTATAATTATATTGATATTAGATATGATTGTATTATATGACCCCCCCCCCTCAGAAAATCCGAGCTAGCTGCTCCACTTCCAGTTAGTAATCATAAATAAGCGGAAGCTTAAGTAAAGTTTAACATCAAAGAAATAATACTTCAATAAAAAAAAAAAAAAAGTAACCACGCAAGCCTGCTTTAAAAGTAAACAAATAAAAACTTTTAATCATTGTACACGTATTGTTACGAGCCAGGCGTAACGAGAAAGAAAAGCCAGCAACAAACTTGTAACAATAACAAATTTATTACAGAATAAAAATATTAAAGAAAAATAAAATAACAAGTAACGTTTACAAATACCTGATGTCCAAATAAAAGTGAAAATCTTAAATGTCTAGTCTGATCCTGGAATGATCCTTTTTGAATAACACAGTTAAATCCAAGTTAAATCCAAGAACACTTTAGAATAAATTCCCACAATGAAATCCACAAGAATAATTTAATCTATTTTGAAATAATCCAAGCTCCAATAAATCACTTAATATCCAAGTTGAATAATACTCCAAATATATTGATGACTTAAAACGTAACTGAAGACTTAAAAGATCACTGATGACTTAAAAGGTAAAGGTAATGAAAAATGTCACTTTATATATATTAACTAAGAAAATTCCAGAAAGGTCTATTATGTTCTAAAGTAATCATAATCTAGCAACTTGCACAATAAAGAACATTCCAGAAGTTTCTATCTAAATATAATGCATGAGTTTTCTACAACAGTTAAGAAAGTTCTAGTACATACATGTAGTTAATGTTCTAAAAATAGAACAATGATAATATTGGAAATACCAACTGGTCAGATATAAATTATATACATGTAATATGTTGCATACATAACACTTCCCCTCTTCAAGAAAAAGAAATATGAATGAAATGAATATTTCTTTTACATAAATTCAAACAATGTAACTTACAAATAACATAGGATAAATGTTAAACAATTTTATACCTTCATATATATGTGTATTACAAACAATAGCAAACAACAACAAAAAAATAATCAATCATATCATATAAATGTTAAATTTAAAATACTGCAAATAACAGTTTTAGACACGTGAAAGTGTATCAGGGATCAAATTATCTTTCCCTTTAATGTGTCTAATGTCAAGACTATATTCTTGCAAAAATAAGCTCCACCTCAACAACCTTTGATTTTTGTTTTTAAGTTTATGCAAGAAAGTGAGGGGATTGTGTACACTAAAGACAACAACAGGCAACTTTGAAGAAGTTAGATAAACTTCAAAATGCTGAATAGCAAGAATAAGAGCAAGGCACTCTTTCTCTATAGTAGAGTATTTTTTCTGATGTTCATTAAACTTTTTAGAAAAGTAACAAACAGGATGGTCAACACCATTGTTGTCTTCTTGGATCAATACACTTCCAGCACCTATGTCACTAGCATCTACAGCTAACTTAAAGTTTTTATTAAAATCTGGTGCCAAGAGAACTGGTGCACTCTTAAGTATGGCTTTCAGGCTGTCAAATGCCATTTGACACTTGTTTTTTCCAAATGAATTTGTTTCTTTTCTTTAGCAAATTTGTCAATGGTTCTGCAATAACCGAAAAATTATTACAAAATTTACGATAATACCCTGCCATACCAAGAAATCGCATCAGTTGTCTTTTACAAGTAGGCACAGGAAATTCAAAGATAGCTTTGACCTTAGCTTCTATTGGTTTAACTTTACCCTGTCCCACTACATGTCCTAAAAATGTTAAAATTACATGACAAAATTCACTTTTTGCAAGATTAACTGTCAATTTAGCATCACTAAGTCGGTCGAAGAATGCTCGTATAGTTTTGAGATGCTCCTCCCATTCATCAGAGTAGATGATTGCGTCATCAATGTATGCGTCACATCCGTGTAGCCCAGATATTACCATGTTTATAAGTCTCTGAAAAGTTGCTGGTGAGTTTTTCATACCAAAGGGCATGACTTTATATTGATATAAGCCGTCTGGTGTTACAAAGGCTGATATTTCTTTAGCTCTATCAGTAAGTGGAACTTGCCAGAATCCTTTTAGAAGATCAAACTTTGTCACATACTTTGCTTTTCCAATTTTGTCAATACAGTCATCAATTCTTGGTATAGGAAATGAATCAGTTTTTGTTACAGAGTTCACTTTACGGTAATCTGTACACATTCTATATGTTCCATTTGATTTCGGTACAAGAATACATGGAGAGCTGTAACTGCTTTGACTTGGTTCAATAAAGTCATTATCCAATAAATACTGAACTTCTTGTCTTAGGTACTTTTGTTTTACAGGATTTGTTCTATATGGATGTTGTTTTATTGGTTCAGAGTTTTCAAGAATGACGTCATGACGTATTTTATCAGTCCGTGTGGGAATATCAGGAAATAAGTGTTCATATTCATATATAAGCTGTTTCAGTTCATCTCGTTTTGACGGTTCTAAGTGAGCAAGTTTTTCATTCAGATTTTTCAGAATATCAGAGTTTTCAAGCTTTGCTGAACCAGGATCAGACTTTTCAAAATTTTCACATCTATTAGGTTCAATTGAACATTGATTTTGTGGAACAGAGTTTACAAAAGATATAGGTTTACTAATTTTGCTATCTCTATCAAAATAGACTTTTAACATATTTATGTGACACATTTGTTTTTGCTTTCGCCTCCCAGGAGTATTAATAATATAATTAAGGTCACTGACTTTCTTTTCAATAGTATAAGGACCAAAGTATCTTGCCTGTAATGGTTTTCCAGGTATAGGTAAAAGAGCAAGTACTCTATCAGCAGGGTTAAAATTTCTTTCCTGGGCATTCTCATCATACCTTGATTTCATTTTACTTTGTGTTGATTTCAAATTAACCCTAGCTAACTCGCATGCATTAGTCAACCTATTTCGAAAATCTGATACATACTGAAGCAAATTTAAAGATATGTTATCTTCAGACAGGAACTTCTCTTTTAGAAGTTTTAAGGGTCCTCGGACAGTGTGACCAAATACTAATTCAAAAGGACTGAAGCCAAGAGATTCCTGAACAGATTCTCTTACAGCAAATAACAATAAATGGATGCCTTCGTCCCAGTCTTTTTCAGTGTCAAAACAATATGACCTTATCATATTTTTCAGAGTCTGGTGAAATCTTTCCAATGCACCTTGACTTTCAGGGTGATAAGCTGAAGACCTATATTGAGTAATTCCTAACTCGTGCATGACCTGCTGGGAAATACCAGACATAAAATTTGACCCTTGATCAGACTGTACTGATTTAGGTAAACCAACAAATGTGAAAAATTTCACAAGAGCCTTGACAATAGTTTTGGCTTTAATATTTCTTAAAGGAATAGCTTCAGGGAAGCGCGTAGAAGCACACATAATAGTTAATAAGTACTGAGAACCTGAATTAGGTTTTGGTAATGGACCTACACAGTCAATAATAACTCTACTAAAAGGTTCATCAAATGCAGGAATAGGCTGTAAATGAGCTTTAGGTATTGTCTGGTTAGGTTTTCCAACCATCTGACAAGTATGACAAGATTTACAGTACCTAGATACATCTGCTTTAAGGCCAGGCCAATAAAAATGATTGAGAATTTTATGGTAGGTTTTATTAACACCTTAATGACCTGCCATTGGTGTTTCATGAGCCAAGTGTAATATTTCCTGGCGATAAGATTTAGGGACCACAATTTGGTGATTTACAGTCCACTCCTCTTCAGCAGGGACATCGGGCGGTCGCCATTTTCTCATTAAAATCCCATTCTTTTCATAATAACAAACAGGGACTTGTAAAGCTTCATCTTCACTAAAAGCCTTTGATAAAGGACTGAAATCTCAGGATCATTTTGTTGTTCCTGGATAAGCTGTGACCTTGACAGCATGTCATGACCTTGATCTTTAGATCTTGGTGTAGAAAAGTCAGATATTGAAAAATCTGTCTGAGTTTCAGGCAGAGTAGGAGTAAGAGAAAAATGTATTTCTTTATCAAAAGACTGACCTATAAAAGTATCAGCTAAGTCAATATCTGAACAAAAATTGTCTTCTTGAATGGCCTTCTTAGCCATAGCTCGAGTAACTGCACATGAAGGGTAAAGGTCAGGAATTTCCTGCTCAATGGGGTCAGGTATCTGATCCACACAAGGAGTGTCAGTTACAAGTGGATTAACCACTACCTTATCTCCAGCTAAGTCATTACCTAGCAATAAATGAACACCTTTAAAGGGTAAGAAAGATCTTATACCTACAGCCACTGGCCCGGTTACCAAGTCTGAGGACAAATAAATATTATGGAGAGGGACATTAGAAAAACCACACTCTACACCCTGAATAAGGACACTAGATCCAGAAGAAGTCTTCTCAGAAAAAGGCAGTATATCTGCTAAAATAAGAGATTGAGAAGCTCCTGTGTCTCTTAAAATCTTAATAGGAGTAGGTGGGCAAGTATCACCGATAAGTGACACGGAACCTTCCGAAAGGAATGGTTCATAAATCTCCATTATAAATTCAGACTTGGGTTCTTTGACCTTCAAAATTGCATTGTTATCAATACAAGACTGAGGTTCAGACCTTGAAGTGGTAAGACCTGTGGGTTTGGCCTCATCACGTTGTTGTTGCCTCCTTTTTAAGGTAAAGCAATCAGAAATAAGATAGGACGAGATAAGGGACTATGACCTTTATGTTCATCAGATGACTTTGGTTTGGGAGTATTTGACTGACTAGATGAGCCAGATAAATTACCAGAACTGAACTTGGAATTAAAATGTGAGGGTGTGGACTTCCCTTTATTTATAAATGAGGCTTTGTGGGTTAAAGAATAATCGTCAGCTAGACGGGCAGCTTCTTCTAAAGTTTCTACCTGTTTTTCATCTAAGAAAGACTTAACATCAGAGTGAATACAACGTTTAAACTCTTCAACTAACATGAGCTGTCTGAGCTTTTCATGATTTTTATTAATTTTCTTAGATAGACACCACCGATCAAAAAGTTGTTCTTTTTCTCTTGCAAATTCGACATGGGTTTGACCAATTTCTTTCTTAGAATTTCTGAATTTTTGCCTGTAGGCCTCTGGTACTAACTCATAACCTTTCAGAATTAATTCTTTTACATTATCATAATTAGAGCTTTGTTCAACAGTAAGTTGTGTATAGATTTCACAAGCTTTACCAGTTAAGACGCTCTGTAAAAGTAATGTCCAGTGCTCTCTTGGCCATTTTAAATTTTCAGCAACCTTTTCAAAATGAAGAAAATACTTATCAACTTCTTTTTCTAAGAAAGGTGGAACAAGCCTAATATTTTTAGTGACATCAAATTTTGAATTTATTCTATGTTCAAACTGATTTGCTCTCTCTTTGATTTCTAATTCTCTCATTCTTAACTGAAATTCCCTTTCCCTTTCTTTTTCTAACTGCCTTTCTTCCCTTTCTTTTTCTAACTGCCTTTCTTCCCTTTCTTTTTCTAACTGCCTTTCTTCCCTTTCTTTTTCTAACTGTCTTTCTTCCCTTTTCTTTATCTAACTTTCTCTAGTTCAAATTTAAATTGAAGTTCAAGCTGTCTTATTTTTATTTCAGAAATTTCAGAGTGTTTTTCAACAATGTGAGAAAGTGCATCTTGTCCAAAAATATCTTCATCCACAAAATAATGAATGAGAAGATTTTAATTTCTTGTTTACGCATTGAAGATTTAATTTCTGATAAATTATACTTTTTTGCAAGATCGAGCAAATCAGTTTTCTTAGCCAAATCTAATACCTCCTGGGAAGGTTCAGCTACAAACTTTTCTAAATCAAAAGACATGACTGCTTGTTGCTGGTTTTAAAATTAAAAGTGGTGTTTCAAAAAATTTCAAAATGAAAGGTACACTTAAAATAGAACAACTATGATATCAACTCATATGAGTAAATACGGTAATAATAAAATGTAAAATAAACGGTAATAATTTCTAATAATGTAGCCAAAAAGAAATATTCAATCCCGGACGAGCCCCCAATTTCTGTTACGAGCCAGGCGTAACGAGAAAGAAAAGCCAGCAACAAACTTGTAACAATAACAAATTTATTACAGAATAAAAATATTAAAAGAAAAATAAAATAACAAATAACGTTTACAAATACCTGAAGTCCAAATAAAAGTGAAAATCTTAAATGTCTAGTCTGATCCTGGAATGATCCTTTTTGAATAACACAGTTAAATCCAAGTTAAATCCAAGAACACTTTAGAATAAATTCCCAAAATCCACAAGAATAATTTAATCTATTTTGAAATAATCAAAGCTCCAATAAATCACTTAATATCCAAGTTGAAATAATACTCCAAATATATTTGATGACTTAAAAACGTAACTGAAGACTTAAAAGATCACTTGATGACTTAAAAGGTAAAGGTAATGAAAAATGTCACTTTATATATATTAACTAAGAAAATTCCAGAAAGGTCTATTATGTTCTAAAGTAATCATAATCTAGCAACTTCAACAATAAAGAACATTCCAGAAGTTTCTATCTAAATATAATGCATGAGTTTTCTACAACAGTTAAGAAAGTTCTAGTACATACATGTAGTTAATGTTCTAAAAATAGAACAATGATAATATTGGAAATACCAACTGGTCAGATATTTAAATTATATACATGTAATATGTTGCATACATAACAGTATCATCCAAAGAATCCTCTTACCAAATGACAAGTTATCAAGTTTTACCATCGATCTTTCCTTGTATACCATTTAATCGCTAAACTGAACTCTCGTAGTTATGCCAATGACCTTTCAAACGAACTCTACAGTTATGCTGTTGATCTCTTAAAGGGCATTAGCATCTTAAACATTGCTAAGAGTAGAATAAAATTAATGACATTGTTTAATTGGGCGCGGAGCTATTTGTGTTGACTATTTTTTGTCCATGGACCGATTTTTATCAGTTAATCCCTTCAATTTACATCAAATTATAGATTCGGATGCAATAATTCCTTCCGATTTCTGTTATGTAAAGTCATATATTGGTTTCCCATCCGGTGATTCGCAGAATATCATATCAATGGATGAGAAAAGCAGTAAAACAGACAAAATAAGAAATAAAACTAAATTTGGTAATTTATATCTTTACATTTGTCTCTTCTACAGGAATTTACTAATTATTTGTAGTACACAGTGGGTTATGTGTGTATTTATTGTTGTACATGAATTCGAAAGCTATAATTAGATATGACCTTCACAATGTGAATGTACGAAAATCTAAATAAGGTAATTAATTTGTTTCGCGCTATGGTAATGAATAACGAGCCGGAGAGTAATTCAGGAAATGAAATGCATACATATTCCAAACCATTGTAAATTTATTTTGAATTTAAAAGCTTCCTACACCTAATTGTATGGTTTATGGTGAGTTAGGCATACTCCCATTAGCCTTACAAGTGAAAGCAAGAGTTTTGTGTTTCTGGAGTGAAATTATAAATGCTAAGGAAAATAAGATATGTAAACTTCTTTATAAAACAATGTTGTCTTTGTCCTCTAGGAATATTGTTAATTCTAAATGGATAAATTTTTGTGAAAGAAAAACTTAGTAATCTTGGCATGTCAGAATATTTTCATTTACAGAAGGTAGATAATATTAATCACTTTAAAATATTGTGAAGCTTAGACTACAAGATCAATTTTTACACAAGATTGGCATAGTACTATTGATACATCCTCTAAGTGTTTAGTGTATCGTACATATAAAAATACTCATTTGTTTTGAAAAATATCTAGATGTACTTCCTTTTGACATAGGCAAATATTTATGTAAATTTAGAACATGAATCACTTATTACCAATCGAAAAAGGCAGACATTTGGCAATTGATCATTCATAATAATAGGGTCTGTTCCTTATGTCCGTAATCAAAGCTATTGGTGATGAATTTCACTACATATTTTGAATGTTCGTACTTTAATGACATAAGACGTAAATCTCTTTCTTTCCCAGGTTTTACATTCATCCCAATATATTTAAACTTGACACATTAATGACTAGTTGTGATAAAAATATTCTACTAAAGATTATCTTTATTTTGTAAAAACATTATGTTTAAAATTTAGATAACTAATACTTCTCATTCTCCGTTCCCATTTGTTACATTATAAAATACATGTTGTATTGAATTCAGTACTTGAAATGAAGAATATGATCTCCTTTTTGTTTATTTAGCTAGTCATAATTGTATTTTTTTATTGTTGATATTAGTGATTTTTGACTGTTATTTTTTCTGTTTGTTTGTTTGTTATAACCAGTTGCATATTTATATGCCTTGGTTTTATAAAAACTGAAAACTGAAACATAAATTTATCGAAAATAATTTAGTAGACCATTTTGACTGTTGTTATATCACATTTATTATCATTTTTAAGATATCACAATTGTTGTCACATAGTGAACTACTGGAAACGTTAAAGGACATGAATAAGTTTCTTAGACTTTGTCTCAATAATTTAATATCCACAATACTGTTATTGCTTTTTTTTACTTCCAGGGTTTGACTTGTTTTTAAAACTGCTCGGTAATTCTGCGGCGTCTAAATTTCGTTCAACCATATATGGATATATTTGAAGCTTCAAAAACCAAAATATATAGAAATTATAAAAAAATTCATGCTGGGACTGTCACAAAATGTCATTTTAGCGTGCTTTGAGTACATAAATTATTTTTTATAATTTTTGTCATTAATTTGCCTGTGTATTCCTTTTACCATGAGGTGTTAAAACTGGACGAGGATTTTGAAGCAATTCAACAAAATGTAGATTGATCTCCAATAAATCAATTAACAATAGCTCTGTGACTCGCTTGAATCTAATACTTATGTTAGTGAATTTCCTCATATCTGTCTAAAATTCAGGTAAGAGTATTTTCATTGATAAATAATGTTTCACTAGATCAACATGCCATGCAAATTATTAATGTACCATTACTTTTTTGCTAACGAGAATTTGGTCTTTTTATAAATTCATCCCACATTTTTCATTCCATTGGGTGTTCTACTTCCAGTACTTTATCTGGGACTTATATAGCTACTGTATCTTAACTCCCAGTATTAAAAGAAATTTCTTAATTTGACATGAAAAAATGCAATACAATATTAATCCATTTATTGCAATTTTTATATTCTGCTTTGTTTATTTGTTACAATTTTAAAGCTACATTAAATAAAATATGTAAAAATATTTTTTGCCGTCGGCTTAAACCAAGCATTCTACAGTTTCATTAATCTTTTTAACAGTATCGTTATAAATCTCATCAAATACTGTTCGTAAATTAGGGTTTTAAATGGAAAACCCCGCGTTAACACTTAAAGTCGTATACGGATTTTAACATGCAAATGAAGAGTATAATCAGCTCGTGTATGCGCTACGTCACGGTGTTATAGTTGCTATTATATCGGAACGCAGCAAATATAAGATTTTCTTGTGGCAAACACAGCTTCACGGTGCAACTAGGCCTGTGGTTCTGAAAAAATAATCATTTCATGAATATGAAACCCAATTTATTAATGAAATGTCGCTATTTCTGTTTTGCATGAAATTTATTAAATGTAACTTTAATAACAAAAAACAGACTTTGTTCATTTTGACTACTGATTTGTATGTTCCAAAGAAAAAACATTGTTTATATTATCTTATTCTAGCAAGCCTACCAAAGTTCATGATGAACAATGTCTTTCGTTCGCACATTCATCTATGTATACATGCACAATATTCTGGTAAAATCCAATAAACTATTGAAAATTTTATACGGATATCTGGTCATCAGATGTCTACTAGGTCATAGTCAATTGCTGCATTTTCTTGCTTGAATGCCCTTTGATAATGTACACTGTCTAGTACTTAATCGAAAAGAAAAATGTCTTTTGCGTAGGAATTATTTTGGTAAGGTATTTGTAATTAGCGCATTTTTTTGCGCTTCCCAATTGCTGCATTGCCAGCAACATTTGTACTTGTACGTATTGATTTAATGATTTGTTATTTGTATTTGAATACCTAAACAGTTTACGCTATTATTTTTGTTCCGTGTCATTACTTCTTTAACCAAGATAATATCATGCACGCAGCCAATTTGTTATATGACATTTTGATAAAAAACTGAACTACAATCAAAGAATAAATAATGTTTTCCTTGTTTTCAGATATGCGCAAAATCCTTCCCGCAATAATGCAAATATTTTCTTTAGTGGTATAACGTGACAGAATTGCTACATATGTTATTTTTCTCAGTCTTATAAAAAATGCATGCAACCAAGTCATGCCACTAAGGAAAATCATAAGTAAACAGCTAAATGTCCAATACAATGTACTTTCTCATAAAAAAACTTATGTTTAAAGGAACTCCACTGAGGTTCAAAAACCCTAAAAAAATGAATTTCTTATATAAATAAGCTGGGACTCTTAAAAAGAAAGATGCAAAAGATAAATAAAAAAGGTCAGAAATAAATATTAATTGAATGTCGCATTTTTGTGCTATTCTTAGCCCGATTTGATTGAAAAGCGTTTTTTTTGGTCATTTTTAACCATAAGCATGTTTATTCTGAAAAAAATAGAGTGAGCGAATGATCTGAAAATTTGCACACAAGTTTTTTTGTCTAGACCTGCATCAGATGGAACATTTACTCTCGAAAACTTATTTCCACTCCTGTCATTTCAAAAAAAACTCAGTGGAGTCCCTTTAATTTCAACACCACTCGATATGTTTGGTTTTAATTTTCTAAAAAAAAGAAAAAAAAATAATTTAAATACCCTTTGACTTACAACTCAATATTTAAAATGATAACATTGGTCGATTGATTAATAGATAAATTTGGGGACTTTTATGTTTATTGACTAATTCCTGTGAATCCGGTATAAAAGAATTGATCATTCATTCAGATTCATTATATTGACAGCCGACAAATAGTCATTGTAAACTTAGAGCAAATATATTTGGATAAAAATGTAAGTTTTTTTTATATCTTTATTCTTTGGAATTTGGACAATTCTTTTGGCGATTGCAAAAGCACTTCTTTTTCTTTCAATAAACAAATCTTTATGGAGACATTATAAAATACTTTATTTTCAAAATGACTTATAAAAGAATAGCAATATTCTAATAAGAAATATTAACAAAAAGAATATTTTTCAAAGGCTTTTTTTAAATTTTTTATTCTCTTGTTGTTTTATATGTGTATACATTTGTATACAAAAATGCAGTAACTAATTACTTACAAATCAGTCTATGTAGGTACGTTCAGTAGGGTTTAACATTTTTTTGACATATTTTATGAAACTAGAGGTTTCGGAACAAATGTTTATGCAATAAATACATATAAGAATAAGGTAAAACCATTATGTTTTGACACGTACCCCGAAATATTCATTTCAACATCTAGTAATTATTAGATAAAATATTGGTTCAAAAGAAGTCGTGCTTATGTTAGAAATCTTCGTAAAAAATGATCAACAAACAACTCAGTTATCCGCTCATTGTTTAATATTTTACTTCACAACTCGTAAAAGAAAAGAAAAAAAGGTCAAATACTAAGTTTTTAAGTCTATATAAAAGAACCACGTTTAATCAAAATAAAATAACGTTAAATTAAACGACAAAGTTTAATTGTTTCATATAAAATATTACATTTGAGTGCGTTATTGGACGTGACAATTTTAAACCTTGTACGACGGTATGTTTCAATATATAACGAGACTGGTCCTTATATATTTTTATTCTAACATGAAATATAACAAACGTGGAATCATTATTAAAATATAACTTATTCTTGATCAGATAACCGGCATTGGTAGAAAAAAATGACGCATCTAGAAATCATGATCATTTTCAATAACCAAGTAACTCCTATACATTGTGTGTACATTTCAAGCATTAATAAATTTAAAATTGTTGATTCTTATTTTTCCCTGTCGCCAATAGTAGATTTTTTTTAAATTTAAAAAACGGAAAAAGTCTTTTTTTTTTTTCAAAAAAATTTGGGTATTCAACAAAAAATTTTTATTATTTCCTTTTAGAAAGTAAAAAAGTTTGAATTGTTATAAATCCAAAACAACTTTTATGGATCATTTTATCGCAATGTGTTTTTTTATTTTGCTCCTTTGTCTTGTACATTTGATTACTTTTCTTTGCTGTAAAAACAAATGGCATTAAAAAGTTTTTCAACAACACACATTATATGACATTTTTTAGAGTTTAAAATTTGGGGCTTTGAAATAAACTAACACTTTTTGAAATATTAAATTAAAAAGTTTATAAAAAATACATTACAAAGAAATGTTTGTAAACTGGTATACCTTTTATTTAGATGAATTTCCCGAGATGATAATGGTGGCATTTACGTATCCTTTTTTTAGGTAATAAAATTCGGTTTATCAATAATGACGTGTAAAATAGCGTTTTAAATGTAACTTTCAGAAAAAAGTACTTTTGATTTTAAAAAATTTTGTATCATTTTTTGATAATCATTTCTATATAAAGCAAATTGACCCCTGTAATTTAAATTATATTTTGGGGAATATGAACGACGGAACTGTACATAAAAAATTATACAAATTTTTTCTGATCTGAAGTGTGATGCAAGATTTTCCCTTTTAAAAAGATGGTATGTTTTTTGTTGGAATTTCCCGTTTTCTTGTCTTTAATTATCAGACAGACACAAAAAATTTTTAATTGGCACCCTTTCTATATCAAAAACATTCTTTTAGGGCCCCTCAGGGTCCATCCTTTTAATTCTGTAAAACTTTACAAGGGAATTTACAATAAAAAAACCTCCCTTTTTTTGAAAAAAAAATTTTAAATGATTAAAGATTTTTTATAACTTCACGATCTGCAGTAAATTTATAACGTTAAATTAAATTGGCTATGTGAAAAAAATAAACATGGATTTTTTTAAAAAATTTTAGTTTAGAGATAGACACGCAGCACCGACTCCAGACTGACTCAGCACCCTTTCGCACAGTTCCCTTAACCCAGCATGGACTCCAGTATGATCCCGCACGCTCATTTCCAAGCCAGCATGGACTCCAGTATTGGGGTCCCGCACCAGGTCCTTAACCCCAAATCAGCTTGACTCCAGTACTGATAGCACCAACCCACCACACCCCCCCGGGACCAACACAGACCAAAAAAATCCTAAAAACGCCTACAAACACCCGTCGGTGGGGGCGTTTCTCAAACTCCCCTAAAAGGCACAACGGACAAACAAATCAGGTACAGCAAAATATTTGTACAAACTTAGCATTGGGGATGAAATTTCATGTTTATATTTTCAAAGTAGGGGTCCTCCCGGGGGCAACTGAAAATTT